>NC_133326.1:269027458-269182458 GCF_042186555.1 Aquarana catesbeiana
GGAGTCCTGTAAGGACAGGAAATGCTGGATGCTGGCTAGGTATAGCCTGATAGTGTTATGAGAAGGAGCCAGCTGTGTGTGGCAATATGATACCTGGTGCGGGATGGAACCTGAACTCAACTGACCTAAGCGAGAAATGATACAGAAAATGATGAGTGGCTCATATGAAGATGCCACTGGAGACAACTGGCCGATTAAGTGCCACGGAAGAATAATGTGTGACTGATTGTGTGCCACTGGGAATGTGTTTGTACTGATTGCAAGAAGTCATGCTAAGATGCGAGCCCTGCAATGATTGCAAGAGTTGTGCTTAAATACGTGCTTGCAACAATTGCAAGGGAGTTTGTGTCAATGGAGATGTATTTGCAGTGACTGCGAGAAGTCCGTATTACTGCATGTGCTTGCACGGACTGCAAGGAGTTATGCTTGGATGCGTGTTTGCAACGATTACAAGAAGTTATGTTTGGATGTGTGCTTGCAACGATTGCAAGAAGTTATGCTTGGATGTGTCCTTGCAACAATTGCAAGAAGTTGTGACTGGATACGTACTTGCAATGATTGCAAGAAGTTATGCTTGGATGCGTGCTTGCAACGTTTGCAAGAAGTTATGCTAAGATGTGTGTCTTGCAAAGATTGCAAGAGTTATGCTTGGATGTGTGCTTGCAACGATTGCAAGAAGTTGTAATTGGATGCGTACTTGAAACGATTGCAAGAAGTTATGCTTGAATGCATGCCTGCAGTGTTTGCAATAAGTTTATGATTGGATGCATGTTTGCAATGATTGCAAGAAATTGTGCTTGGGTGTGCTTGCCACGATTGCAAGAAGTTATGTTTGGGTGCATACTTGCAACGATTGCAAGAAGTTGTGCTTGGATGTGTGCTTGCAACGATTGCAAGAAGTTATGTTTGGATGCATACTTGCAACGATTGCAAGAAGTTGTGCTTGGATGTGTGCTTGCAACAATTGCAAGAAGTTATGTTTCGATGTGTGCTTGCAACGAATGCAAGAAGTTTATGCTTGGATGCGTGCTTGCAACGATTGCGGGAAGTTGTGCTTGGATGCGTGCTTGCAATGATTCAATGATTGCAAGAAGCTGTGATTCAATGTGTGCTTGCCATGATTGCAAGAAGTTGCGCTTGAATGTGTATGAAATTTAATCCGATATGAGTCGGTTGTAAAGTGTACGAAATGAATCCGATACGAATCGGTTGTATGAAATTAATCTGATACAAACTGATTGTAGAGTGTATGAAAATTAATCCAATATAAAATCGGAATCTGGAAAGTATGAATATGGATCCGATATGAATCGCTGTGCCACCAACGCGACTAGATTTGAATTGAACTGTAGCGTGTATGAAATTAAACTGATACGAATCATTCTTATGTTGTATACAATGAATCCTGATATGAATCGGTTTGTAAAGTGTATGAAATGAAACCAACATGAATCGGATTGTATGACTATGAGGGGGGATAGTAGTGAGGAGATGGTTTTAACGAATGAATCGGGACCATGACTGAACTTCAAAGGAAGACGGGGTGTGGCTTTTTTTTTTTTTTTTTTTTAACTTGACTGACCTGGAGGAAACTGACAGATGACAACCGGTGAAGGGTTTGACTACCTGACTTGAAAAGTGACTTGTAACGTGTTTAAGCGACAGGTGCATGAAATAAAATAAAATGAGTGAAATGTTTATGCCATGATAGAGGCACGAATCGGTGTGCCGTGACTGCGCCAATGAGGCCAAGCCAACTGGGGCTTGCCGGGATGAATCGATGCCTGACGGATGCCCTAGACTTGAATCGGGGCGCGGCATGTGACAACGAAATGAATGAAATATTTGCCTTAGAGTGAAATGAATGAAAATGTTTTGCCATGACAGAGGCACGAACCGGTCGTGCCGCAGCTGCCACTGACAGCGAACCAGACTCTGGAGCATGTACTGAAATGAGGCAAAAGAAAAAACACCAGTGCACACCGGAACAAATCGGTGCATCACGGATGCGACTGGATTTGAATCGGAGTGCGGTATGTAACAGTGAAATGTTTGCCCTGACAGAGGCACAAATCGGTCATGCCACGACTGCGACTGACAGCGAACCAAGCTCTGGTGCAGGTGTTGGATGAGGCCGATACATTTTATTTATTTATTTATTTATATTACTTTTTTTTTTTTGGACTGCGACAAACGGCGAGTCGGACTGTGGAGCACAAAATGAAATGAGGCCAAGACAACTGGGGCACGCCAGGACGAATCGGTGCATCTCGGATGCTACTGGATTCGAATCGGGGCGCGGTACGTGACAGTGAAATGAGTGAAATGATGAAATGAATGAAATGATTTGTCATGGTAGAGGCACGTGCCATGACAGAGGCACGAATCAGTCATGCCGCAACTGCGACTGACAACGAACCGGACTCTGGAGAATGTACTGAAATGTGGGCGAAAATACCTGGGGCACACCGAAACAAATCGTTGCATCATGGATGCGACTGGATTCGAATCGGAACGTGACACGTGACAGTGGAATGATTTCCCATGACAGAGGCACGAATTGGTGAGCCGCAAACTGCGACTGACAACGACCGGACTCTGTACTGAAATGAGGCCAAATAACAACTGGGGCACACCGGGAGGAATTGGTGCATCACAGGTGCGACTAGATTCGAATCGGAGCGCGGTACATGGCGGTGAAATGAGTGAAATGAGTGAAATGAGTGAAATGATTGAAATGATAAGCCATGACAGAGGCACGAATCTGTGTGCCGTAATTGCGACTGATAACGAACAGGACTGTGGAGCATGGTATAAAACATGAGACAAGAACAAGTGAGACGCGGCTGGACAAACAGGTGCAAAGCGAACACAATTGTATTCGAATCAGCGTGAGGTACGTAAAATGAATGAAAAAATGTTTTTAGAAATGATAGAGGCACGAATCGCTGGCTGAGTGCTTCGGCTACTTGCAGGGTTTCTTAATGAATGACTCGTAAGTTCCGTATCGGGGTTTGAGCGACACACGGTATCTAGCAAATGGTGATACATGAAATGATGAAATGTCAACGAAATGTCAACGAAACCTGCGACAGCCGAGCCAGACATGTTTGTACAAAAAACTACGAACAGGAACGGAAGCCTCTCAGAAACTGCGAACGGGAACCGAAAGCCGCTGAAATTTCTAACGCGCAACTTCACGAATGCCAACGAGTTGGAAGAGTCGGCCTAGTGACGTAACGTACAGCGCACAGGAAACCGACAAAGACCACAGGCGAGCGGGCTGGTTAAATACCCCCCGGGCTCCTCCCATAAATTCAGGCCACCATACTGGCCTTCCTACATATACTCTGCATCCAGTGTAGCCTATATCTACAGTGCATTCTGTGGTGTATTGTTTCTAATACACTTCAGGCAGTGTATTAAAGTGGTTGTAAACCCTCCTTGATAAGTTTTCCCAGATGTAATCATCAATAAGCATTGTACACATTGCTCTTTATGGATTGATCCTAACTTGCTCAGTTTGCTTGTAATCTGTCAGGTTTGTTTTCATGACATCACTGCCACATGCGCATATTCCCCCCTCATTAACGACACGCTCATTGTGCCGTCAGTCCATTCATAAATGTGCATCTTCTCTCTGCTGCACTGTTCAGAGATCTCACGAGATTACAGTGTCATTCAGTTCCTGAAACACCCCATGTGACTTGCAACGTCACAGGGAGTGTAAACATGAGCACATTACAAAGCATTCCAGAGCAAGAAGATCAGCTGCATTATATATTCAATTGCATTGTACAGGGTTAAAAAAGCCCTACACAGTTAAAGCGGGGTTCCACCCAAATTTTGAACATTACCTCTATGCATTCTCTTCCTTGCCTAGATGCTGACATGCTGTGTAAAAAAATTTAAATCGCTGTAATTACCTTTTTTTTTCTAATCTTCTTAGCACTTTCTGGTTTTCCTCCCATGGGAGTAGGCGTGCTTCTAGCCTCTCCCAGACCTCGCACAGTCCCCTGGGAGCTAGTCTCAGGCTTCCCAGCATGCATTGTGCAACAGCGTCATCACAACATCTCGGTGAATGCTGGGAGCACAGCATTCACTGCATCCAGGAAATAAATGCTTGTGGGCTTCAAATGCCCACAATGAAGATGGAAACCGCCTTCAGTGAATTTTATAAGTTATTCTTTACAACAAAATCGGACACAGGTGGACTTATTACACAGAACATGTGAGTAGATAATCATGAGAAGAAAAGTTTGTGAATGAACTCCAAAAAAAAAAAAACAATAGATAGGTGGACCCCCGCTTTAACAGGTGCTGAAATATTTGTCCACTTGTCTGTGCCTTGATAAGCAGGATTGGTTGTTATAGCAATCTCAAGTGAAAACGAGGCTTGGCTGCAACATAACTGAGCATGTGCGAGATAACAGCAGAGAATAACAGGAAGGCCGGAAGTAATCTACATTGCAGCCTCGGAAGACAGTAGCTGAGATGGCGCTGGCTGTTACAAGGAAGCAAGATTTTACAACCACCTGGGAAAACAGTAAGAAACATCTGAAGGGGCAAAGAGTTCTGCAGAATGTTATGGGAAGGTGTAGCAGACAGGATTTATTAAAAAGGAGCATTTGAGGTGCTGAGTTTACTTCCTCTTTAATATACCACCACATGGTGGTCTGGAATAATTGATTGATACATTCAATAAATTCATATATGTACATATATCATCAAAGCAGCACTTTCTGGAGGAGATAGAAATATGTAAAAGCAGTAAAACCATGATTAATTTGTAGATGATGATCTGGATTGATTGTCTAGTACAGGCATATGTCTGCATCCTAGATAGCGACACGTTTCGTGTGTGAACACTCATCAGGGGAGGATGCTCAAGAATATCTATAAAGTATAATAAAATATAATGAATCTAGTTGTAACTGATCAAATTAGGGAAAGGCAAATTAGCCCACCCTGAATACTTACATGGAGTCAATGCGATGAGAAGTGGCAAATATAGGGCCAGGGCCAGAAGGGTTGTCTAATACAGCGTGTACAGTTTCTAATACACTTCAGGCGGTGTACACAGTATCTACAACAGTGTACTGTGGTATTGCAAAACAAAAAATACATCATGTCCGGAAGGCCACCAAGGAGAGGCAGATGCTCACAGGCCACTAAAAGAGGGCAAGCAGTCTCTGTGTCTACAGTCAACAGTGGTGGTCGTGGACATGATGCATCCTCTGCAGGTGGCCGTGGGGCACACTTGTCCCTTTTTTTCTGCTGCTGGCCATGTTATTGTGCCACAACATGCAGAAGGGTTGGTGGAGTGGATAACAAAGCAGTCGTCATCCTCCTCATCCTCTATCACCCAGGCCTTCCAACGCAGCTGCCAAAGCAGTCTATTCCACCGGCTCCTTGTCCACAGTCACTCCTTCCGTATCTCCACCATCATGCACAGAGGAGTCCCCAGAATTATTCGACCACAGTGTTGGGTACATGCTGCTGGAGGATGCACAGCAATTTGATGGCTCCGATGTTGGTTCCCAGATTGAGGAAATGAGTAACGTGAGCCTAGAGAGATGGGGTATCACAGAAGGACAAGAAACTGGCAGTCACATTCCCCCAGCAACAGCATACTGCCAAGTTTGCCCCAGTGACGAGGAGGGAGGGGATGATGAGGTCACTGACTGTACTTGGGTGCCTGAGAGAAGAGAGGAGGAGGAGGAGGCACAACTCCAACGAGGCAGGAGGTCCTCTAGGGGGCAGCTTAAGGGCAGCCACTCTATTGCATCACACCACAGAGCTCTGCAGGTGCAGGGCGCTGCTGACTCCCCACAGACTTTTAAAAGTTTCTTCGTGTGGGCCTTTTTCAACACGTGTGCAGCAGATCACACCGTTGCTGTTTGCAACCTATGTCTAAAGCGGATCAAGCGTGGCCAGAACAGCAACAGCTTAGGCACCACATACTTGACCAGACATATGACGACCTGCCATGCAACGCGTTGGCAACAGCACTTGAAAGACCCACATCAAAGAAAAAGCGGACTTCTCCTTGCTTCTCATCTGGGATCTCCAACCCTACTATACATCCAGTCCTCTCAAAAACCTGCACTGAGAGGAATGAAGGTTTAGCAATAGGTGTCCCAACTACTTGCAGCCAATCTGCTAGCAGTACACCACCATCTGATTTTAGCAGGCAAATTTCCCTACCCCAGTTGCTGAATCTTAAAAAGAAATTTTGTCCCAGCCATCCACATGCTCAGCATCTAAATGCTAGCTTGGCCAAATTGCTAGCACTGTAACTGCTGCCTTTTCAGCTGGTAGACTCTGTCCCCTTTCGTGAATTCATGGAATGTGCTGTACCTCAGTGGCATGTTATAAAAAACGCCATTTCTTTTCATGGAAGGCCATTCCGGCTCTCTACATGCATGTGGAAGGCAATGTTTTGGCCTCTTTGGACAGGGCAGTCAACAGTAAGATTCATATTAGTGCTGACCTATGTTCCAGCAGGGGTGGGCAGGGACGTTACCTTTCCTTTATGGTGCACTGGGTAACTCTTCTGGCAGCTGGGGAGGATGCAGGACACGGTTCAGTGTTGTTGGAGCTTGTTCTGCCACCACGCCTCCAAAATGCTCTCTGCTCCACCCCCTCCTCTACTTCTTCCTCTATGCCCTCTTCTGCAGTTTTGTCCTCTGAACCAACGGTGCTCCGTAAGCATTCAAGGGGCTACGCAAGCAGTCAGGCTAATAGATGCCATGCGGTGCTTGAGTTGGTCTGCCTAGGGGACAGAGATTCTGTCAGCTCTGCAGGGGCAGGCTCAGAGGTGTTTTTCGCCATGCCAGCTTCAGCCAGGAATGGTTGTATGTGACAATAGCACCAACTTTCTCTCCGCCCTCCGACAGGGACACTTGACCCATGTTCCATGTTTGGCACACGTCCTGAATTTGGTGGTGCAGCAGTTCTTGAGCAGATACCCAGGCTTACAAGATCTCCTGAGGCAGGCCAGAAAAGTCTGTGGTCATTTCCGCCGGTCATACAATGCCAGTGCTCGGCTGGCTGACATTCAAAGGGAATGCAGCCTGCCCACCAACCGCCTCATTTGTGACATGCCCACCAGGTGAAACTGAACATTGGCAATGCTACAACAGCTGCATACACAGCAGAGGGCCATCAATGAGTACCTGTGCGAGTATGCCACCAGGACAGGGTCAGGGGAGCTTGGCTTCTTTTCGCCATGCCAGTGGCTACTGATCAAGAATGCATGCACTCTCCTGTCACCATTTGAGGAGGCCACAAGGATGGTGAGCAGCGACAGTGCATTCATCAGTGACACTGTCCCTCTAGTCTTCCTGCTAGAGCACACGCTTCGTGGAATCATGGACAGGGCACTTAAGGCAGAACAGCGGGATGAAGAGGAGGACTTCTTTTCCTCTCAAGGCCCCCTTTATCCAGATAGTATTCCTGCTGGCCCACCAAACACACAGGATGAAGAGGAGGCAGAGGATTGTGTCAGCATGGATGTAGAGGATAACACTCAGCAGCAGTCTTCAAGGGATGGTTTTCAGTCCCCAGAAACCCAAGGAGTTGTACATGGCTGGGAGGAGGTAGTTATGGATCATGTGATCCTTGTTGACCCAGAGGACTCAGAATCAAATGCCTCTGCAAACTTATGCTGCATGGCCCCCCTGATTCTGCAAAGCCTGCAAAAGGACCCTAGGATTTGTGGTATCAAGGAGAGGGATCATTACTGGCTGGCAACCCTTCTTCATTGACGTTACAAGGGTAAGGTTGCAGAACTCATCCTGCCTTCGCAGAGGGAGCAGAGGTTGAAACATCTTCAGGAGGCCTTGAAGAAAGGTTTGTGTAATGCATTTCCAGACCCTGGGAGGTTACAATTTTTTGGTGCTGGACAACGTGTTGCTGAGGTTTCGTTCAGTTAGAGGAAGAGTGGTGGAAAAGGTAGCAGGCTGACCAGTCCTCAGTGCCAAGGTCTGAATGGTTCAAGCAACCATTGCCATCGTCTGCAATACATGGTACAGAAATATCTAGGGGGCAAGAGCAGACTTGGAGACCTTTCCAACAGAGCATCCACTGGGTTACTGGGTCTTGAGGATGGACCACTGGCCAGAACTTGCTCAATATGCAATTGAGGTACTGGCCTGTCCTGCATCCAACGTGCTTTTTGAATGCACATTCAGTGCTGCTGGAGGGTTTGTAACAGATCAAAGAGTGCCGCTGTCCACAGACTCCATTGATAGGCTCACATTTATAAAAATGAATCAGTCTTGGATCAGCAGCTATCAAGCACCTGATGCAACTGATTGAACTTTCTATGAATGTGGGATCCCTTGAAGACTGCCTATGCTGACTATCCTATTCCTCCTCAATCTTGATGATGCTAGCTTCCAACAATATTTTTGGTTTAGGGCACCACCACCCAAGGCCCAATTTTTCTGCCCCTGTTTAACAGGGGCATGTAATCACACTTTTTGATCTAATATTTCACAGCAGGGCCCCTTCCTGCCCCCAACAAGAGTATCTATGAGGGGTTACAGTGTTGTGGCACCACCACCCAAGGCCAATTTTTTCTACCCCTGTTTAACAGGGGCATGTAATTACAATTTTTGATCTATAATTTCACAGCAGGGCCCGTTCCTGTGCCCACCAAGAGTAACTGTGAGGGGTTACAGTGTTGTGGCACCACCACCCCCGCCCAAGGCCCAATTTTTCTGTCCCTGTTTAACAGGGGCATGTAATTACAATTTTTTATATAATATTTCAATGCATCGCCTGTTCCTGCGCCCAACAAGAGTATCTGTGAGGGCTTACAGTGTTGTGGCGGCACCACCACCACCAAAGGCCCAATTTTTCTACCCCTGTTTAACAGGGGCATGAAATTACAATTTTTGATATAATATTTCAACGCAGGGCCTGTTCCTGCGCCCAAAAAGGGTATCTGTGAGGGCTTACAGTGTTCTGGCGCCACCAAAACAAAAGGCCCAATTTTTCTGCCCCTGTTTAACAGGGGCATGTAATTACAACTCTTGATATAATATTTCACAGCAGGGCCCGTTCATGCGCCTAACAAGAGTAACTGTGAGGGCTTACAGTGTTCTGGTACCACCAACACCTAAGGCCCAATTTTTCTGCAGAGTATATAGGGCAGGCCGTATAGTATATATACTGCTGTTCAGAGTATATAGTGCCTGAGGGCCTGGGGGACCCCCATGCCATTTAAAAAAAAAATAGATGCAGGGTTCCCCTTAAAATCCATACGAGACCTGAAGGGCCTGGTATGGATTTTGGGGGTGACATCCACGCCATTTTTTTTGGTATATTTGGTATTTTTATCTACATTGCCGGGATCCGACAATACATTACAGCCATGAGCAGTTTTAAATGACATTTTTTCCTTTAAAAATGTAATTTTGCTGTGGCACTGTTATAAATATGGGAAAGATGCGCTACTTTACAGGCATACTAAGGACACCCCCCAGGCACGATAGTTAAAGGAATATTTCATTTTTATTGTTTCACTTTAAGCATTATTAAAATCACTGGTCCCCAAAAAAACAGCCTTTTTAAAACTTTTTTTTGCATTGATACATGTCTCCTGGGGCATGACCCGGGTCCCCAAACACTTTTTATGCATATAAGCCTTTAAAAGGAGCACTTTTGATTTTTCATGTTCGTGTCCCATAGACTTTAACGCTGTTCGCGTGTTCGGACAAATTTTTTGCCTGTTCGCATGTTCTGCTGCGAACCGGATCGGGGGGGGGGGTGTTTGGCTCATCCCTAGTAAGCACGCATGTCTTAGTCTCTCTGCGGCATGCTTAGCAGAACTTTTTAAGTGTAAACCAGGCCAAGTGCTTGTTCTGGGAATTGTTAGTGTTTACATATTGTGTTTATACTGTATCAATTGTCAGTAAATTTTCTTGGTTTTGTCAATAAAAAATGTTGCGGGAGGTTGGCAACCTTGGTATCCAGTGACAGCAGTGGTGTGCAGTGGTATGCTAGCAGGCACCTGACAGTTTCATCAGGACTAGTGCACATTGTAGTGAAGATTGCCAGGAGGTAATGAGTGAACCTATACACTACAAAAGCGGCAGCATGTTACTATTCTGGAGTAATCATTCCAGAAACTAAGCTACATTACACTCCTACCTTGCTTGCCAGCTTTCTGCTTAAAATATGCAATACATATTGACTAATTGCTTGACTAATGTGCTGCTTTACTTGCTCTGGGATTGCTCCCTTGCTCAGTGAGTGGTAATGATGTGCAGTAACTTTCAGCAACCAATCAGTAAACAGTAGTGATTTGCAGTAACCTCTAGCAACCAATCAGTGAGCAGTAATAATATGCAGTAACCTCTAGTAACCAATTAGTGAGCAGTAATAATGTGCAGTAACGTCTAGCAATGAATCAGCAAACAGAAATTATGTGCTGTAACCTCTAGCAACTAATCAGTGAGTCCTAATATGTGCTGTAATTTTAGCAACCAGTCAGTGAGTTACATAGTTACATAGTTACATAGTAGGTGAGGTTGAAAAAAGTGAAAAATGTGAAAAAAATATTAGATGCGCAAGCAAAAAGTGAACAAACAAATATATGCAACCAAAAAGTGCAAATAATACTATGCAACATATACAGTGCAAAAATAGCAAGTAATGAACAAATAAGTGCAAGAAAAAAATTGCAAGGAAAAAATTATTGTCACAGCTAGTGTAAAGTGTCCATATAATATGTTATTCAATGTGTTATTCAGTATAACTCCATTCGGTAAAATCCTTCAAATGAGACACTTTAATATAAGGGCAAATTAATCCTTCCACGGTGTATCCCCACAGGACATCCAAAGGTTATCAAGCCAAGGATAGTATAGTAAAAGCCAGGTGGCCGCTTACCAGATTTGAAGGATCTCTGTTACGAGATCAAGTGAGCATATGCAGAAAGAATCTTTCAGGCAAGGGGGGCTGGTTCACACATCCTCTCCTCCGCCCGCAAATTCAAATGCTACTCCATAATGCCTGTTCCAGAAGGGTGTGCACTTGTGGAATTTAGGTTATGAAATAAAGAGGAAAGAGGGCTTCATGGTGCAGTGGGTTTAAAAAACAGTTCCTTTATTCCATATCATTGGACAACCGACATCTCAAAAGCACTGACAGACAATGCAAAAACGAAAGACACAGCTGTGGTCTGAGCCGGCCAGCTGGTGCGTGATGGCATCAGGTCCTAAGGCTCCACCCAACGCTGCGTTTCTCCATACTAAGCGTCAACAGAGAAAGGAGGTCAGGGGCCCTGACCTCTGGAGTTGATCCCCTTTTTAATGCATGCCAATATTCTGTTTGCTTTGTTAGCAGCACCTTGGCATTCCATGCCATTGCTGAACCTATCATCTAGTAGGACCCCCAGGTCCTTTTCCATCCTAGATTCCCCCAGTGAGTGATAATGTTATGCTGCAACCTCTGGCAACCAATCGCAATCGCTGCCTGATCTGCTGCAGTAAACTGATTTTGAGTCTTCCTGCTATTTGTTATATGTTTGCCCAGGGTCCAATCAATATTAAAGATTGCCCTGGATAAATGAGAAGTAGCCTGTTTTTCACTAAATACATGCCTCATTTTGTGGGTAAATTTACTAATAAACATCCCATAGTCTCTTACATAAATTTTATTCTGCAGCAGAAGCCAAAGCCTACTTGTGATTGTGATTTTTCCAGTGTAACTAAGGGCACAATGGGGGTTATTTACAAAGGCAAATCCACTTTGCACTGCAAGTGCACTTGAAAGTGCACTGAAAGTGCACTTGGAAGTGCAGTCGCTCTAAATCTAAGGGGTAGATCTGAAATGAGGGGAAGCTCTAATTGATTTTATCATCCAATCATGTGCAAGCTAAAATTCTGTTTTTTGTTTTCCTTGCATGTCCCCCACGAATCTACAGCGACTTTACTTCCAAGTGCACTTTAACCTCCCTGGCGGTATGATTATTTCGGATTTTAGGTGCTGAAAGCGGTACAATTATTTTGCATGGAAATTTGGCGTTTTATATTGTAGGTCTGTAATTCTTAACAATAACACACTTAAATCTGTCCAAACAAGAGTCTAGAAGATATCCCGGGTATGATAAAGTTTGAAACACAAAAACATAAATTATAATATAATAAATAAAAATAAATAATTAAAAAAAAAAAAAATTAATAATAAAATAAATTTCCCCACGATTCACTATCGCTCAATTCTGCAAGTGTTCTAATTTACTATCGCTGTTTTCTAGCTGGTCTAAAGCCACTTTTGATGTAAAGGGACACTTTTTGGTTGCTATGGACAATCTCCAGTTTCCAGGCAGAAAGAACAGTATATATAACATAAAACTGCATGCAGGGCATTGGACAAAGCACTGGGGACAAAAGGGATGTGAAATAATTTCATACAGTACTGTAATCTGTAAGATTACAGTACTGTATGTGTTATGATGTCACACTTTTTTGAATTTGCCGCCAGGCTCCGCCCCCGTGCGTCGCGCCGCTCGCAGGGAACGGAGCCTGGCACGGAGAGGCTTCGGAGGAGGACGGAGCCCGCAGACACAGCGGGGGACATCGCAGGATCCCGGGGACAAGGTAAGTAAAGCCACACCAGGATCCTGCGATGTAATCTCGAGTGTGGCTCGGGATTACCACTAATGGTCCTGAATTTTAACCCCGAGCCACATTCGGGAAAACCGCCAGGGAGGCTACGTGCACTTTCAAGTGCACTTGCAGTGCAAAGTGGATTTTCCTTTAGTAAATAACCCCCAATAAGTGATTTTACACAATGCAACTAAACAAAAGAAGGTACTTAACAACGCTTTGATTTTCAAAATTATTATTATGGTTGGAAATTATTTTTACTTTTCAGCACCAGCATTTCTGCTCAGCACTAACATATGTATAACCTATGCTTTCTTTTTTTATCTTCAATGAAATCCTTTAAATGCTTTGGAAACAGCTTAGAGGAAGAAATATATAGTAGCTGTGTCTTTTCTTTCTGTCAGTAATACATTTTGCAAGGACGTTTATATAGCTGCAGTTAATAACTTCTCTATTCAAAGACCACATATGGGCAGGTTTTTCATGGTAGCACTCAACTACAAACCTTTCCAAGTGATATCTATTAGTAAGTAATGGAAAACCTGGTTTGTTTATAGTCCAAATGTGTGCATCACCAAAGTCATGAAACGTCTGAAGCATTAAAAATATACAATATGGAGATGTTCTACTAATATTTCAGTTTTAGAGACGTTTACATATATACACGTGCATTTTATTTATGTATTGCAATATATTACCTTTTTGGCATAAGGAAGAATACATAATTACCAAATCATAACACAGGAATGGAACAAACACTCTATAGTTTGGTTTTCAAACATGACTTGAAACATTTTACTTCTATGCTTTTATTGCTGCTCCATGTGTTCTTTGTAAAGTCTTTTACTATCCCCTGCTGGGCTACGCAGACTCTGGGTTGTCTACTTTTATGATCCTTGCCAAATATTTTAAAGCAACTAATGGATCCTGACCAAGACGCAACAAAAATGACTGATTTTTTACCTTTCAAAAAAGAACTATAGGCCAGCAAGTTGTCATTTGGCTCTGTGCTCCCTTAATATTTTACCTTTTACACATAGCTGATAATATAATATTTGGCATTAACTCATGCTATTCTGCTAGCATCAGCATGGTTCTAAAATCTAGTCTACGCTATAATGCAGTTAAAGTGGATTCATAATTGAAACCCCTCTGCATTGCAGTATTTAGGTAGTCATTCTATCTCACACTTGCTGTTAGGGGCAGATTTCTATACGTCCCCAAGAGACATTTTTACTGCAGCACCCTATTTTTATGTTGAATTATGTGCAAAATAAATAGGATAATTTTTGGAATATTCTTGCAATGGAATATTACATATGAATTAAAATAAATTTAATAGACATATATAATATAAATATAAGTATATTTACTTTTGGATGGAGTAGGGAAGAGTTACAGTAGAACCCCTGTAATTGTTTTATTTTATTGCTGTCTGGGTCTCCACTGGTGGGATCTTCCTCTCTATTTATAATTTGTAATGCGTGTGGGGGATAAAAATATGAATGCAAATTGATAGGGGGAAAACCTCTGGGAGACTCCAGGATGGAGAAAGACCTCGGGGTCCTAGTAGAAGAAAAACTGAGCAATAGCATGCAATGTCAAGCAGCAGCAGGCAAAGCCAGCAGACTAATAGCATGCAATGTCAAGCAGCAGCAGGCAAAGCAACAATCCTGCCACTTGATAAAACTCTGGCTCGGCCACATCTTGAGTATTCCGTCCAGTTCTAGTCACCAATCCTCAGGAAGGATGTGCTGGAACTGGAAAGAGTACAGAGAAGGGCAACTAAATTAATACGGGGACTGGAGGACCTCAATTACGAGGAACGACTACAAACACTAAACTTATTCTCCCTGGAAAAGAGACGCTTGAGAGGAGATATGATAGCAATATACAAATATCTCAATAGTGATCCCAGCATAGGTAGGAAACTATTCGATCTCAGGGAGTGTAAGAGAACACGGGGCCACACAATGAGACTGGAGGAGAAGCGGTTTAACCCTAAGCTGCGTAGGGGGTTTTTCACTGTCAGTGTGATAAGGATGTGGAACTCTCTCCCACAATCGGTGGTGTCAGTGGGAAGTGTTGTTCGTTTTAAAAGATTCTTGGATGTGCATCTTAGGGAACACAACATACAGGTATATGGGAAATGATTATCAACATTGACAAACACACCCACACAGGTTGAACTGGATGGGCTACTGTCTTTAGTTAACCTTACCAATTATGAAACTATGAAACTATTTTTCTTGGTGGCCACTGTCCTTGAGACAGAAAGAAAAGAAAAACCCAGAATGTTACTGTTGTCACCAAACCAAAAGTGAGGGCAAATCTTTCAATGAAGACATGTTTTGATGACAACTAAGAGAAAAATTTCCCTCACTTTGTAGAGCCTTTCTCTCACTTTTTGTTTCTTCAAGACAGCAAGTAAAGGGAACTATAACCAATGGGGCATAAACTGCAAAACATAAACTGATAGGGGTGTTTACTCTTCCCTACACTACTCAAAACTAAGAATAAAAGTTTTGCCTATAAATACCCCCTATTTCATTCTTGTTTTGTTGTTGCAAGCTTGTGCAAGAAATTGTTCAATATAAAGCCAGAAGAAGGCAACAATGGCATAACAGCCTGTTCATGATGGTATTACAGCGCACATATTAATACAATTTATAGGTTTTGCCAGGCTGCTATGGTCTTAAACTAGTGTTCAGTGCCATGTTACTTCACTGACAGGCTGAAATAAAACTTGAATTGTACAGCATGGGTTCATGCCAAATGCAAAAGAAAGTACAGTGGGTCCTAATTTTGAACCTTCAGGAGGTATGGCAGCTGTAGAATTTTCAGCATAAGACTCAACATCAGATGCCTGGCCCCCCACTCTGTGCTATGGTTCCTCCTGCAAGCCACTGCATCACTGCAGGACACAGTCGTAATATAGCAGGTGGCAGGAGGAACCACATCACACAGTGTGGGAGCAGGGATCTGACACGCCTAGAAATGTGTAGTGGGAACAAGAAGGTGTGAACAAGATGTCTTCAGTGAATTACTCTATAACTATCATATGTGTTAATAAATGCTCAATATCCATTGAAATCTGGGGGAAAATACTGTACAGTATTGTCTGCCTTCCCTGTAGGGGATTTTTTTTATGTTACGTTCTTCTTTGTACTTGATGATTAAGGCTGTATCACATTTCATTTATATACACACGCAAAACCATAATAGTGTCATTCATTGTTCAGAGCCTTATGTGTTACTCAGAAACATAATCATTTTGATTTATTTAAAAAAACACAATATATTCCAGTGACTCATGCCCAAAATCATAGACTGTTTAATAGTAAAACTGGTTTATCTATACGCCTCTTCCATGCTTAAAATGTAATTTAAGAATTGTGGTGAGAAAATGGATGTGGAGTGGATACATACTGTAGATGTAAGATGATATCTACTGAATGGGATATACTGGGATTCAGCAGTAGCTAGGGTTTTTAAAGTTAAATTACTACAACACTATAAAATCTGAAATCTATGCATGCTGAAATTTTAATAGATTTGGAAGGACTCATATTGTTTAAAATGTAAGTTTTGCAATTCAGTGGTCATTGTAGATGTTGGTTCAGCTGGAGCAAAGAAAAGGAAACTAATGTAAAGTATTTTGTTTCAGACCAGTTTTCTACATGATGCTCTTACTGAACAGAACCACACATTTCCCCATGTAAACCTGTGCAAAATAAAGTGCATGTGTCAATGTCAATACTTTGTGCATTAGGACCCTCAAATGATCGGAGCAGTCCAGTCCAGCCTCATGGGATTTATACTATAAGCAGAAGAACTGAAGGTGAGTGTGATTATTTTGTGGTCACAAGTATCTCTGTAGCACAAACAATATGTAATCTCTACTTCTTTTCATGTTCTAGACTGTACAGTCTAGTGGTAGCACTCTATGCAAAGCACTCTATGCAAAGCCCTGTTCCTGTTTCTTTGGTTAAAGTTAGAAAGTACTTGTTATGAATAGTGACGGGAAATAATTGGACTGCAATCTGTGCTTAGAAATCACAAACAATTCTGAACATGATGTTAATTTCCAGCTTTACCTCAAACTACAGAATAATTAATATAAAATTGGGAAAAGGCCAATTTTGGGAAAAGGCCAATTTACTAACGTTACCTAAACTAACCTACACTATAAATTCTTGCCTACTACTGTAAGCTTTTGGCTAGATAAGAAATGGACTTATTTATATATGCCACACAAAAAGCACAAATTCTTGCTCACTGTGTAAGTACTCTAACATGAAACATATTAGACCAAATTGGTTTTGACTGCTAGAACACACATAAATCCCACCGGTCTTCTTGGTTTCATAGTCTAGGCATGCTTCTCATATGTTCTGTAGAATGTACAAGAACAGTGACTTTCTATTGGCAGGGCTTCAATTCTAAAAATGATCAATTTGTTTCTTCTTTTCTTTTCTTTTTTTTCCAATAGATTTTATTAAAGGAAATTGCATTACAAGATATGGTAATGACGAGAAGGCATTTTCATATTTCGCTAGGCACATACAATGTCTAGGCATTGTTTACATTGGTGGATTGGGAAACAGGAGTGATAATAAGCAACATCATAAAAGAAGAGCTTCTGAGCAGCAGATAACTGGAGGAGGGTTCCTAAACTACAAGGTGGAAAATGAGAGTGAGGAAGGGGGAGGGGGGGCGTACACCAACTACACTTTAGAATGACACTAGGACTGTGACTATAGTCTAAGCTGAGTGCTCTCGATTGGGATGCCGGTGAGGAAGGAGGATGGATAATGTTGAGGACCGTGAGTCCTACTAGGAGAGAGTCAATTGCTGGAAGTGTCCTCTTTCCCAAGCAGTGTAGGGAGAGCCTCATAGTATGAGAAGGAATTTTCAAAGTTATCGAGTTCCTCTTGAGATAGTGTCAATTTCATGAAAGCCTGCCATCTGGAGTAGAGACATTTGCTAGAGGTTTTGTGTTTGAGGTCGGTGTTGAGTTTGTCCTTGTGTAATAACTGCAGGAGCTCCCGTTTGACCTGTGAGATCTTTGGACAGTAGGGGGAAGCCAAATTCTTTAAAATGGATATTCGGGTGACCAGGAGACAGATCAGGATCCAGTCTTTGTGTAGGGGGTTAGCGTTGGAGGACCACGTTAGGAGCTGTTTGTCCCAATACCCAAAGATGAGGAGCAGGGGGTCTTTTGGTAGTTTCAGTAGAGTTATCCCATATATGAAGGATATGACTTCATCCCAGAAGGTGGAGATGTATTTGCAGGACCAGAACTGGTGGGTCAAGGAAGGTCTTGCCTGATGGCATAGAGGGCCAGTGGTGGAGTTCTGGTTGATTTTATCCAAGAAGAAAGGTATATAGGCATGGTGAAGAATTTTCAGTTGGGTTTCTCTCCAAGATTCGTTGGGGGTCAGTTGCAAGATTTTGTTGTAGCCTAGTAGGAGTTTTTCTACTATATCTGCATCAGGAAAGTCTGTGCCCCAATTCGTTGCTGATGAGGATGCTATAGATCTTTTGAATGAGAGGTTTGTAGATGTCAGAGATAGTAAAGGAGCCTTCTTGGAGCAGATGATCTGTAATAGTCGCTCTGAATCTTTTGCCCTCCTCTCTGCATGAGTTGCAGATGAAGCAGACAGTGGAAGGCATGTGACTGGGTAAGAGAGAATTTCTCAGCAATGACTGCAAAGGTATGGGGTAGTCCCGTATCCAGGTCGCAAAGGGTAGAGAATTTGGTGAGGCTTTTGTGTTGCCAAATAGAAAAGGGTTTGTGTTCTATCCCTGGTGGGAAATTTGGGTTACCCTGAATTGGAAGGTGTGTGGACATGAAAGGGGAGAGCTTCAGGCATTTTCCTACTTCTCTCCAGGCTATGGCAGTGTCCTGTAGGAGGAGATTTTGTTGCATGGCTGATGATATAGATTTCCACTTGCAGTGAAGGAGGGCTACTAAAGAGTAAGGGTGGATCATCAGTGATTCAATGGAGTAGTTTGAATAGCGGGAGGATTGTGATATCCAATCTAGGCCTATTTGGAGAAGACATGCTAGGTTGTAGGCTCCGACAAAAAAGCTGATCACCGGCTACTGTCAGAGGGACATCGGTCCCTCACACAGAAAACCGCGGTTGCATTTTCTGTGCCCACCAGTATCAGCTGCCAGTGCCCACTGGGCCACCTACCAGTGCCACCTATCAGTACCCACCAGTGCCACCTACCAGTGCCCACAGTGCCACCCATCAATGCCCACCGGTGCTGCCAATCAATGCCCATCAGTGTCTCATAATCAGTGCCACAGATCAGTGCTGCCATTCAGTGTCACCTACTGGTGCTCATCAGTGCCACCCATCAGTGATCATCAGTGCCAATCAGTGCCACCTTAATTAATTTGGGTATACCGTAGCATGACCGCGCAATTGTCATTCAAAGAGTGACAGCGCTGAAAGCTGAAAATTGGTCTGGGCAGGAATGGGGTTTAAGTGCCCAATAAGCAAGTGGTTAAAGTGTATATATACACACCTAAGAAAATTATTGCCAGAACAAGATATAAATAGATATCTTTAGATGGCGCTACTTGGTCCTGATTCTGGGAAGACTAAAGCCCCCTTCATGTCTGAGAAGATATAATTTTGAAAGTGTAATGCGCTGTCGCCTATTCTGACAGATAAATTTAGAGATAGCTTTGTTTAGTAGCTGAATATCCTTGTGTTTCAGGAGTAGTGGGATCGTTTGAAGTCTATACAATAAGTGTGCAGTGCTGACCATTTTTACTAAGTGGCATCTTCCCAGGAGCGAGAGAGGCAGATCCATCCAATTTTCCAGTTCTTGAGATTTTTTTTGACCAGAGGGGGATCATTTAGGTGGTATATAGAAGATGGCAGTTTCCCTATTTTGATGCCTATGTAAGTTATGTGTGATTTGGCTACTGTGAAAGGCGAATGGGAGGCCCAAGGAGGATTTGAAAAGGAGCCTATGGGGAGGATTTCACTTTTATTGTAGTTTATGCAAAGACCCGAACATAGTTTAAATTAATCAAATGTTGTTTTGATAGTGGACATGTCAGAGGAGGGGTTCGCTGAGAAGATGAGAACATCATCGGCGAAGAGGGAGGTGCATAGTTCATGGTCGCCAATGTTAATCCCGTGTAGTGGGGCCTTTTGGGTTAAATATCTTGAGTGATAAAAGATTAAAGAGCAGCGGGGAGAGGGGGCAGCCTTGTCTCGTGCCCTTGTGGAGGTGGAATTCATTGGAGAGAAGGACGGCCACCACCGGTCTGGCCGCGGGAGATGTGTACATAGTATTCACAAGATGGTTAAAGGGGCCCATTTTTGTCAAAAGCTTTCTCCGAATGATGACGGCAAAGTCCCCCCGGGTTGCACTTGGCATGTTCTAGAACCATCATTACTTTTTGGATATTTAACGTTGCTGTTCTCCCTTTTACGAAACCTGATTGAGCGGGGTGTATCACAGAGGGGATAATGGTGGCAAGTCTGGTGGCAACAATTTTTGAGAGAACCTGACCATATGCCCCTATAGACATTGAGGAGGGTGGGCTCTGTTATTTTTTGAAGGGTTTTGTAGAATTACCCTGTAAACCCATGGGGGACCGGGGCTTATATGTATTTTAGATAAAGAAATGGGTGCATTTAAGGTCTCGAGTTGGGAAGGAGTTACCGCTGGTAGAGATATTTTATCGAGGAAAGTTTGTGCAATTTTTTTGTCTATAGGGTCAGTGGCATACAGGGATGTATAATACTGTAGCATGACTTTATTGATCTCTTGTTGCGAGGATTTAATGGTGCCTGAGGTGTCTCGTAGACAGGTGATATGTGTGGGGCGGTAAGGGCCTTTGCAAAGCCTTGCCAGCAATTTGCCGACTTTGTTGCCAAATTTGTGGAGAGTGGCGTCCATATAAGCCATTTTTGTCAGTTTGAGCGTGTCCGCCCAGGTGTTAAAGGCTCTTTTTGCTGCCTGCCATTCTGTTCTGTTTTTAGGAGAGTTTAGGGCAGATAGAGAACGTTGTGCCAGTCAGAGTCGGAAGCTAGCTGTCTTGTAATTTGCTAGAGTGTGTTTTTTGTAAGAGGCCACATATGAAATCATCCGACCTCAGAGGAAGGCCTTGCTAGCTTCCCAAAATAGGTTTGGGTTGTCAGCGTGGGATGAGTTGGCTGAAGAAAAGCTTTGCGCCTAACAGCATCGGATCCCAGGACAGTGCCCACCATGTTTTTTCATGCAATGAAAGTCAGGGGCAAAAGGTGGGACTCCTGAAATAGGGCAATGTTGGTTTTTAGTCTCTAAAGATGGCAAAGTATTTTAAGTCTCTTGATGGGGGACCTAAGCCCTTTCATGTTTCAAGGGGTGATTCTCATGGGGGGAAATTTTGAGGGGGGTTTGGGCTGGTATTACGTTAGTGTAGAATTTTGACCTGATGAGAGGAACTGTAACATTAGTGCAGAATGATGTGGTCTTATGAGCGTCAACTGCTACCTGAGTGTCTGGTGTGTGACGGGTGGTGTAGGGTTAAGGTGCGTAAAGTAGGTGAAGACTTAGAGGGGGAAAAGCACTAAAAAAACATATTACAAAACATTGAGAGAACTTTTTTCCGCATGGGTTCACTGTATAGACCAGCTCCCAGTGCTAACCCAAATGATGTAGCGGAGGCTTGCCCATATTGTCAATGTTATCTATTGCAGCAAGCTCGGGTTTGTTTTTGAGGGAGGGAGGTAGCTGTATGCAGTGAGGCCACAGAGGACATTTCGGAGAAAAGAAGATTGAGTAAGATTAAAGATAAAACAAAGGCCTGCTAGTGTGTCAGAGGCGTTAACAGAGGAAAACGTTTGTGTAGGTGAAAGCCACTCTGAGATAACCAACAAAGGAGATTACAGGTACCCGTTTGGTGTCGGAGGGGGTTTTTGCGGCTCCAGATTCAGCGAGGAGTAAAACGGTGGGCAGATCCAGAGTACTTGAGATGCTTTGGAGAGTCTTTCCGTGGGCTTCTTTGGTCCAGAGGACGAGTATTTGGGGCAACCCTGGATGAGGAGTTGGAGTGTGACTCTGCGTGTAGTTTACACTAGAAGACTTCCTGTCAGAGAGGTTACCTGGTTGGGCGCCGGGGTGCGCCGGGGCGCGTTGGTGAGCGCGTTCCTGTGCGTGCTGGGGCGCGTATTCCTGGGAGTGCTGGTGTGTCTAGTCCGGCCATGGTGTGCAGGGTGGCGTCCGGGCGTGCGCGCTAGCGCGCGTTCGCACTAGCGCGCGTCTGCCTATGGGCGTTACTGCGGCCGTGCCTGGTGGTGCTGGCGTGCGCGCCGGTGTTCAGGGGCGCACTCGGGCGCGTGCGCGGGCGTCCGGGCGTATCGGCGATTTAGGTCTGCCTCTATCACTGATCGGTGCTGCCTGATCAACAGCTCTGTGCCGAAGTTGTGTGATCCTCTCTGTGTCTCCGTATGTCTGAAGTTCTGATTTGTTACGACCCGGCTTGCCTTTTGGACCTCCTTGACTGCTGCCTGAACCTGACCCCGGCTTGTTTGACCCCGCTTTTGCCTGCTCCTTTTGTACTTCTGCTGCCAGCCCGTTGCCGACCTCTGCCTGTGTGTGACCAGCCTAGTAAGCTCCTGCTCAGCATCAGTTCCAGTGTTCCTGAGTCCTACCTGCTGCTTGAAAGCCCACCTTTCTCCAGGATCCACATACCAGGCCCTCATACCACTCCGTACTTGCGGGCTTCCTGTCTGCTCTATCAGGGGCCCCGAATCGGATACGTAAGGGAGCCTACCCTCTGCCCAAGCGGACTCACCAGTCTGGTAAGTGTGGGACCTGACAGTATCAGGCAGCCATGACTGAGTCCGGGCAGGGGGCCTCCCCCATTGATGAACTTTGTAGGCACCTAGCGGGCCTCACCCAGGTGGTTAAAAGCCTACAAGCAGGCTATACTAGACGGAAGGACAGGTCCAGGCCCTCTCTGTATCTCCTCAAGGAGCAGCACCTACCGGCCCTGCCACAGCGCCCTCTGTAGTAATGCTGACCCCGGAGCCCAGGGTGCCTACACCCGAAAAGTTCTCTGGAGAACGTTGCAAGTTCCGGGCATACCGCAACGCATGTGAACTTTATTTTGCCTTACAACCCCGTACATTTTCTCTGGAAGCCACTAAGGCGGGGTTCGTCATATCACTTCTGACCAGCGAGTCTCAGACCTGGGCCCACCATCTTCTGGAACAAAAATCCAGATCTCTGGATTCCTTGGATGACCTCTTCTCAGCGATGGCTCAGCTATATGAGGACACTCAACTAACGGCTACTGCAGAAGCCGCCTTGCACTCTCTACAGCAAGGTCGCAGAGCGGCCGAAGACTACGCTGTAGAGTTCAGACGTTGGAGCTCTGATACGGAGTGGAATGACGCTGCCTTGCGTCACCAATATCGGTTGGGGTTATCCAATCCCCTTAAAGATGAATTGGCACGTGTGGGGATACCTCAGACGCTGGATGAGCTCATAAACCTATCAATCCAGATTGACCGCCGTCTTAGAGAGAGACGTTCCGAGAGGTCCGTTGGCCACCCACGTCTCACTTGGATGTTGCCCAGGGTTCCTAGTGCCCCGAACCAAGCTTCTCCCGTCTCAGCTGTTCCGGCCGAGAAAGCTCCAGAACCCATGCAGCTAGTGTTGCTCCGTCCCTCTCTGACTGCAGAAGAAAAGACGCGCTCAATCTGTGCCTATATTGCGGAGAACCAGGACATTTTGTGAGGGCCTGCCCCAACAAGAGACGTAAGTGCCTGCTGTCTTCTTCTTTGTGTGCACCTGTCTCACCCAGATCTGGTAATCATTTAAAACTTTCTGTTATGTTACAGCTACCTGGAAGGAACATCATCATTGATTCGGGAGCATGCAGCGGTTTCATTGACCAAACCTTCGTTGAGAACCATAATATTCCTATCCAACCCAAGGCCCAGGGACTGGCAGTATTCTTAGCAGACGGCTCCACCCTCAGCTTCGGACCAGTTACTCAGGAGACAGTTCCTTTACTGGCCACTATTGGCCCGGAACATCAGGAACTCTTACGCCTGCATGTCATCTCCTCTCCTCTCTTTCCAATCATCCTGGGAATGCCTTGGCTACAAGCTCACAATCCCAGCATCGACTGGTCCACAGGCAAGATCCAATTTCTGTCCAATTATTGCAAACAACACTGCTTATTGGGAACATCCACGACACATCTCAGTGCCTCTGCTTAGACTCTGATGCCAAGCTTTACCAAACTCTTCCCGAACCCTACCGGGATTTCCTGGATGTGTTCAGTAAGAAGGGGGCAGAGACTCTCCCGGTACACAGGCCCTACGACTGCCCAATAGAGCTCTTACCCGGAACTGAAGTTCCCTTCGGAAGGATTTTTCCCCTCACTGAGCAGGAGCTGGGCACCTTGAAATCCTATATCGACGAAAATCTAAAGAAAGGATTCATTCGTCCCTCCACATCTCCTGCAGGTGCGGGCATCTTCTTCGTTGAAAAAAAGGATCACTCTTTACGTCCCTGCATCGATTACCGGGAATTAAATAAAATTACTATAAAAAACAGATATCCGTTACCTTTAGTGCCTGAACTATTTCAAAGATTAGAATCCGCTACCATCTTCACCAAGCTGGATCTCCGTGGAGCCTACAATTTGATCCGCATAAGAGAGGGGGACGACGAGTACCTCGTCATGCCCTTTGGCCTGTGTAACGCGCCAGCCACCTTCCAGCACTTCGTCAACAATGTCTTCCGTGACTTTCTTGACCAGTACGTCATCGTCTATCTGGATGATATCCTGGTTTTCTCTGCTTCCCTGATTGACCACCGCAGACACGTGCGAAACGTGCTTACCCGGCTCAGACAACATGGGCTTTATGCCAAACTCGAAAAATGTGAGTTCGAGCTCCAATCTATCCAGTTCCTAGGCCTGGTCATGTCTCCAGAGGGTATCAAGATGGATCCGCAAAAGGTATCCACTATCCTGGATTGGCCTGCACCTGTTGACAAAAAAGGAGTACAGTGCTTTATTGGCTTCGCCAATTTTTATAGGAAGTTCATTAAAGGATTTTCTTCCATAATAACTCCCATTACTGAACTCATCGGACAAGGAACCCGGTTTTGCTGGACCCCTAAGGCACAGCTGGCCTTTGAAAAACTCAAGGCTTTGTTTACTTCAGCCACCATTCTTAAACATCCCAATCCAGCCTTACCCTTTGTCTTAGAAGTGGATGCTTCCGAAATTGCGGTAGGAGCCGCGCCAAAGACAAGGCGCCAAAGCGCTTCTATATCCCGTGGGGTTTTTTTCACGCAAACTTTCACCTTCTGAAAGAAACTACGACATGGGAGATCGGGAACTTCTAGCAATTAAGGCGGCTTTGGAAGAATGGCGTTACCTTTTGGAGGGTGCTGCTCACCCCATTTTGGTCTACGCAGACCATAAAAATTTGGAATATCTGAGAACGGCTTAGAGACTAAAACCCGGCAAGCCAGATTGGCACTTTTTTTTCCCCGATTCCTATTCCACATCACCTACAGACCCGGATCCAAGAATGTCAAATCTGACGCTCTCTCCCGCATGTTCCATGATTCAGAAAAAACCCTACCTCCAGACACCATCCTCCCCTCTGGGAATTTCCTGCTTTTGCAAGAAGATCTGGTCTCTCAGATTAGATGGGCCTCTATGGGAATGACACCACCTGCTGAAGCTTGTGCCAAAGATGGGCTGTTCTGGTACGAAAACAAAATTGTGGTCCCTGAGGAGCTAAAAGTACGGGTATTAAACTTGTGCCATGAGCACAAGTTGGCCGGACACTTTGGCGCATGAAAAACAATGGATCTAGTACAACGTACCTTTTGGTGGCCTCACCTTGTTAAAGACTGCAAGGAATATGTTGAGTCTTGTAATACCTGTGCCAGAAGCAACAATAGCCGGGCAAGGGCTTGGGGTCTGCTAAAACCTTTACCGGTCCCAGAGAGGCCGTGGTCCATGATTTCAATAGACTTCATCGTTGAACTCCCCCCATCAGAAGGTTTCTCTTCCATCTTCGTTGTGGTAGATAGGCTGTCTAAAATGGCCCACTTCCTCCCCATTAAGGGCACCCCCTCGGCTATGGAAACTGCTACCATCTTTATCAAAGAAATTATCAGACTACATGGAGTGCCAACCAACATAGTTTCTGACCGAGGTGTCCAATTCACCTCCGGATTCTGGAAAGCCCTTTGCAGCTCCTTGGAGATTAAATTGGCATTCTCTTCGGCCTATCACCCTCAGTCAAATGGGCAAACAGAAAGGACGAATCAGACCTTGGAGCAATATCTCAGCTGTTTCTCTACATTCTCCCAGGACAACTGGGCCTCCCTGCTTCCCATCGCAGAGTTCTCCTACAATAACTCACTGCACTCAGCTACCAACCAATCACCATTCTATGCTAATTATGGCTTCCATCCATCCTTCTTGCCTGGGTCAATACCCGAGTGCTCCGCCCCTGCAGTGTCCGAAACCTTGGACTTTTTTTCAACAAACAATAAATTACTGCAGAAAACCATGGCCAAAGCTCAGGAAGATTACAAGAGGATGTTCGACAGGAAGAGGCGTGGAGAGCTTGTCCTGGAACCTGGCAACCCAGTCTGGTTATCCACCACTAACCTAAAGTTGGCCTGTTCGTCCAGAAAACTAGGCCCTAAATACTTGGGTGTCTTCTTGATTAAAAGGAAGATTAACAACGTGGCCTATGAACTTGACCTACCTAATTCCCTGAAGATACATCCAGTCTTCCATGTGTCCCTTTTGAAGCCGGTCACTCCCAATTCCTTTGTTGGCCGCAGTATCGGTCCACCCAAGCCTATCCTACTTAACGGCGAAGAAGAGTTTGAGGTGGAGGCAATTTTAGATTGCAGAAGAAGACGCAACCAAGTCCAATACCTCGTAAAGTGGAAGGGCTATGGGCCCGAAGACAACTCTTGGGAACCTGAAAGCAACTTGCACGCCAGGGAGCTTCTACAGTCATTCAAAGCTTCTCATGCCTCGAAGATGGCCCAGCTGGGCAGCCGGAGTCTGCCCTTGAGGAGGGGGCACTGTCAGAGAGGTTACCTGGTTGGGCACCAGTGCGCGTGTTCCTGTGCGTGCTGGGGCGCGTATTCCTGGGAGCGCTGGTGTGTCTAGTCCGGCCAGCCATAGTGTGCAGGGTGGCGTCCGGGCGCATGCGTACGCGCGTTTGCGCTAGCGCGCCTCCGCCTATGGGCGTTACTACGGGCGTGCCTGGTGGTGCTGGCATGCGCGCCGGTGTTCGGGGGCGCGCTCGGGCACGTGCGGGTGCACGGGCATCCGGGCGTATTGGCGCGCACACGAGCTCAGCGTTTGGCGCCAATCAGCCTATTTAGGTCTGCCTTTATCACTGATCGGTGCTGCCTGATCAACAGCTCTGTGCCGAAGTTCTGTGATCCTCTCTGTGTCTCCGTATCTCTGAAGTTCTGATCTGTTACGACCCGGCTTGCCTTTTGGACCTCCTTGACTGCTGCCTGAACCTGACCCCGGCTTGTTTGACCCCGCTTTTGCCTGCTCCTTTTGTACTTCTACTGCCAGCCCGTTGCCGACCTCTGCCTGTGTGTGACCAGCCTAGTAAGCTCCTGCTCAGCATCAGTTCCAGTGTTCCTGAGTCCTACCTGCTGCTTGAAAGCCCACCTTTCTCCAGGATCCACATACCAGGCCCTCATACCACTCCGTACTTGCGGGCTTCCTGTCTGCTCTATCAGAGGCCCCGAGTCGGATACGTAAGGGAGCCTACCCTCTGCCCAAGCGGACTCACCAGTCTGGTAAATGTGGGACCTGACACTTCCGCTTCTGAAGGATCCTGCAAGGAGAGCTGGTCCCCGTTGGGAGCTTTAGGGCAGAGGATTGCAGGAAAGGCCAAGGTGAATTTTACTTGTCGCTTGTGGAGTTCCGTGCAGACGTGTTGAAAAGCTTTCCTTTTTTTGGAAACTTCAATGGAGTAGTCCGCAAAAATCAGAACCTTGATTCCATCTATCTGAAGGGATCTGGACTACCTGAATTTTTGCAGAATAGCGGCTTTGTCTGACCAGTTTAAGTATTTAGCGATGATTGGGCGAGGAGATTTGCCTTCAGTGGCTAATGCTCCCATGCGGTGGGCCCGTTCTACTGTGCAGGGTGCAGGAAGGCCTAATGCCTCTGGGATGCGCCGGGTGCAGAATTCAGTGAGGGCTGACACTTGCAGAGATTCTGGGATGCCCACAAAGGGCAGATTGCTCCTTCTCGACCTATTTTCCAAATCGTCCTGCTTCTGGGGTACATATTGATGTACTCAATACTGCAGTCTCTTTGGTATGAGGAGGGGGAGGCTGTGCAGCTGCTTACCTCCATTTCTGGCGCGTCCGCCGTGTGTTCAGGCAGGGCCAAGACCAGGGCCTCGATTTTCGGCTGGGCCGTTTGCAATCGCCAGCTGTTTTTTTCAACAAAATGGTCCATGGATGTGCAGGGGGTCACCCGGATGAGCTGTGGGCAGCGGTGGAGGCTCGGGAAGTTTTTTTAGGTCGTTTTGTGGGTGCTTCAGGAGCTGTTGTGAGAGACAACT
Source organism: Aquarana catesbeiana (assembly GCF_042186555.1). Lineage (NCBI taxonomy): Eukaryota > Metazoa > Chordata > Amphibia > Anura > Ranidae > Aquarana > Aquarana catesbeiana. Next base: position 269,055,693 of record NC_133326.1, read on the forward strand.
ACTCCATGTCACGCCGGAACCAGAAGTCATCGTTTCTTCTTTTCTATTAAAAATCGAGAACATTGTAAATAATGTGGGACATGGAGCAACACGTGGTATATATTGCGGACAATTGCTACTATAGCTATTATGGGTATTAATATGCCATCCCAGTACATCATTCAAAGCTGATTTTAGTTTCCATCTAATAAAGTTTGCTTGCAGATCTAACTTTATGGTCCTCATCAAAAAAAAAAATGTAAGCAGGTAAGGGCATGGTAAAATTTGTTTACCTTTTTTTGCTCACATATTGCCCTAATGACTTTATAACGAGTTTACAACATTCACATAAATGCCAGGCTCAAATTCATACGTACTCCTAGTTACATAGTAGTTGAGGTTGAAAAAAGACACAAGTCCATCAAGTCCAACCTATGTGTGTGATTATATGTCAGTATTACATTGTATATCCTTGTATGTTGTGGTCGTTCAGGTGCTTATCTAATAGTTTCTTGAAACTATCGATGCCCCCGCTGAGACCACCGCCTGTGGAAGGGAATTCCACATCCTTGCCGCTCTTACAGTAAAGAACCCTCTACATAGTTTAAGGTTAAACCTCTTTTCTTGTAATTTTAATGAGTGGCCATGAGTCTTGTTAAACTCCCTTGAGCGAAAAAGTTTTATCCCTATTGTGGGGTCACCAGTATGGTATTTGTATATTGAAATCATATCCCCTCTCAAGCGTCTCTTCTCCAGAGAGAATAAGTTCAGTGCTCACAACCTTTCCTAATAACTAATATCCTCCTGAACCTTTATTAGCTTTGTTGCCCTTCTTTGTACTCGCTCCATTCCCAGTACATCCTTCCTGAGGATTGGTGCCCAGAACTGAACAGCATACTCTAGGTGCAGCCGGACCAGAAGCTTGTAGAGCGGGAGAATGATCATTTTATCTCTAGAATTAATTCCCTTTTTAATGCATGCCAATTTTCTGTTTGCTTTGTTAGCAGCAGCTTGGCATTGCATGCCATTGCTGAGCCTATCATTCTCCTGCGGAGAAGTTATTGCCCTGCTTAGCTTAGTAATGTCCGCAAATACAGGGATTGAACTGTTTACCCAATCCTCCAGGTCGTTTATGAACAAATTAAACAGGATTGGTCCCAGCACAGAAGCCTGGGGGACCCCACACACCCCTGACCATTCCGAGTACTCCCCATTTATCAACACCCTCTGAACTCGCCCTTGTAGCCAGTTTTCAATCCATGTACTCACCCTATGGTCCATGCCAATGGACCTTATTTTGTACAGTAAACGTTTATGGGGAACTGTGTCAAATGCTTTTGCAAAATTCAGATACACCACGTCTACGGACCTTCCTTTATCTAGATGGCAACTCACCTCCTCATAGAAGGTTAATAGATTAGTTTGGCAAGAATGATTGTTCTTGAATTCATGCTGATTACTGCTAAAGATACCGTTCTCATTACTAAAATCTTGTATATAGTCCCTTATCATCCCCTCCAAGAGTTTACATACTATTGATATTAGGCTAACTGGTCTGTAATTCCCAGGGATGTATTTTGGGCCCTTTTTAAATATTGGTGCTACATTGGCTTTTCTCCAATCACCTGGTACCATTTCAGTCAGTAGAATGTCAGTAAAAATTAGGAACAACGGTCTAGCAACTACTTGACTGAGTTCCCTAAGTACCCTCGGATGCAAGCCATCTGGTCCCAGTGATTTATTAATGTTAAGTTTCCCAAGTCTAATTTTAATTCTGTCCTCTGTTAACCATGGAGGTGCTTCCTGTGATGTGTCATGAGGATAAACACTGCAGTTTTGATTACTGAAGCCCCCATAATTCCATCGTGAAGACTGAGGAGAAGAATAAATTCAATACCTTCGCCATCTCCCCGTCATTTGTAACCAGATGTCCTTCCTCATTCTTTATCGGGCCAATATGGTCTGTCCGCCCTTTTTTACTGTTTACATACGTAAATAATTTCTTGGGATTTTTTTTGGTCTCCTCTGCTATGTGTCTTTCATGTTCTATCTTAACCGTCCTTATTGCACCCTTACATTTATTGTTGCATTCTTTATGTCTAAATGCTGATGATGATCCCTCAACCCCGTATTTTTTGAAGGCCTTCTCCTTTGTTTTTACATGTATTTTTACATTGGAGCTAAGCCATCCAGGATTTTTGTTCGCTCTTTTAAATTTATTACCCAATGGGATGCATTGGCTAATGCCCTTATTTAATATGCTCTTGAAGCAAACCCATCTCTCCTCCGTGTTCTTTGTTCCTAAGATTTTATCCTAATTTATGCCTTCTAGCAAGGTTTGTAGTTTAGGGAAGTTGGCTCCTTTGGAATTCAGTGTCTTTGTATTCCCCTTATGTTTCCTATTTGTGTGATTTGTGTGATTTTGTACTGAAGTCAATTGACTTGTGATCGCTGTTACCTAAATTGCCCTTGCTGCTAATCCAAATTGTGATAGGAGATCTGTCTCCCCTTCCTCCCTCAGGTTAGGGGGCCTATAGCATACTCCCAGTACTATTTTCCCCTTAGCTTCATCCCTTTGGAGCTCTACCCATAAGGATTCCATCTCCTCCCTAGCTCCCTTAGTGATGTCATCTCTCACATTCACTTGTACATTATTCTTGATATATAGGCATACCCCTCTCCCTTTTTTACCCTCTCTATCCTTGCGATAAAGGGTATACCCTTGAATGGTTGCCAGCCAATAATGAGAGCTGTTGAACCAGGTCTCTGAAATTCCCACAAAATCCAAATCCTCCTCGTACAACAGTATCTCTAGTTCACCCATCCTGTCCGCCAGGCTCCTGGCATTGGTGAAGAACATGCCACGTAGTTTACACCGTTCGCAAATTATCCTCTTATTGGGTGCTCCGAGATTGCAACAAGGACTTGCTGCTATACTTACCTTGGGTTTATGTGCTTTGGTCAACCTGGACCCTCCCCCCCATCGCCTAGTTTAAAAACCCCTCTAACTTTTTGGCCATCTTCATTCCCAGCTGATCTGCACTCTCCTCACTTAGGTGCAGTCCATCCCTTCTATAGTACTGGTTATCGACTGTCGGCCCAGTTGGCCCAGTCCTCCAGGAACCCAAACCCCTCCTTACTACACCAGCTCTTCAGCCACTTGTTTACTTCCCTAATCTCCTTCTGCCTTTCTGGTGTGGCTCGATGTACTGAGAATACTACCTTGGAGGTCCTTTTCCTCAATTTAGCTCCAAAGTCCCTAAAATTGTTCTTTAGGACACTCCATCTGCCTCTGACTTTGTCATTGGTGCCAACATGCACCATGACAGCTGGGTCTTCCCCAGCCCCTCCCAGTAATCTGTCCACCAGATCCGAGATGTGCCGAACCCGAGCACCCATTGGACAACATACAGTTCTATGCTTGAGGTCTTTGTTACAGATTGCCCTCTCTGTCCTTCTAAGAATTGAGTCCCCTACCACCAGAATATTTCCTTTCCCTTCGCTTCCCTCCCACTCTCACTGGAGGAGTTTTTCCCTCGGCAGCTAGGAGAGTCCCTCAACTCCAGCAGTGCTGGTCCCTGACTGGTTTCACCAATGTCACTCAATGGAGTGTACTTATTGGGATGTTCCTGCCCTGGATTGGCCTCCCTGGCACTTCCCTCTCTACCCTTCCTGACTGTCACCCATCTATTCTTTCCTAGTGCCAGCACCTCTTTGTATCCACCCGCCTCTGCACTGGTCCCTGTCGGCACCTGCCGTGTACGTTCCTGGCTCTCCTTTAGTATGGAGAGACTTTTCAGTGCTGATAATTGCTTCCCCAGATTCAGAACCTGGGCTTCCAGGGAAACAATGTGCTTACATTTTGTACGGCAGTATTCACCCTCGATCGGATGATCAAGGAACGCATACATGCCGCAAGATGTACAACGAGTCTCCTCTCCACACCCTCCGGGCATCGTACCTATTAAATTTAATGAGGATTGGGGATTATACCCTGTTCAAATTACCTAACAACTAGCTTCCTAACACTAATACTCAGGTACTCAACAAGACAATACACAGGTACTCAACAAGACAATACACAGGCACTCGCAGGCCTACGTGCACTCGCAGACCTACGTGCACTCGCAGACCTACGTGCACCCGCAGACCTACGTGCACCCACAGACCTACGTGCACTCGCAGACCTACGTGCACCCGCAGACCTACGTGCACTCGCAGACCTACGTGCACTCACAATACACAGGTATTAACGATCCACACACACTACTCAGACAACACTCAGGTACTCACAGGTCAGGTGACAGGTCATGTGATGTGAAGGGGGAGGAGCTGGAGGAGACCCCCTCTGCCTCATGTCATGAAAGAACCTGGACTGCTAGAAAGATAAGTGAAACTATGCCAGCCTGCCAATGTTTTTTTTTTTGTATACTGCCTACCAATGTTTTTTTTTTTTATACTGCCTACCAATGTTTTTTTTTTTTATACTGCCTGCCAATGTTTTTTTTTATACTGCCTACTAGGGATGAGCCGAACACCCCCCGGTTCGGTTCGCACCAGAACCCGCGAACGGACCGAAAGTTCGCACGAACGTTAGAACCCCATTGACGTCTATGGGACTCGAACGTTCGAAATCAAAAGTGCTCATTTTAAAGGCTAATTTGCATGGTATTGTCCTAAAAAGGGTTTGGGGACCCGGGTCCTACCCCAGGGGACATGTATCAATGCAAAAAAAACTTTTAAAAACGGCCGTTTTTTCGGGAGCAGTGATTTTAATGATGCTTAAAGTAAAAAAAAAAAAGTGAAATATTCCTTTAAATATCGTACCTGGGGGGTGTCTATAGTATGCCTGTAAAGTGACGCGTGTTTCCCATGTTTAGAACAGTCCCTGCACCAAATGTCATTTTTAAAGGAAAAAATCTCATTTAAAACTGCTTGCGGGTTTAATGTCATGTCGGGTCATGGCAATATGGATGAAAATCAGTGAGACAAACGGCATGGGTACCCCCCAGTCCATTACCAGTCCCTTTGGGTCTTGTATGGATATTAAGGGGAACCCCGCACCCAAATTAAAATAAGGAAAGGTGTGGGGCCACCAGGCCCTATATACTCTGAACAGCAGTATACAGGCGGTGCAAACAAGACAGGGACTGTAGGTTTGTTGTTAAGTAGAATCTGTTTGTAATTTTGAACATTTTTAACGTGTTTAGCTCCAGCCAAAAAATCTTTTCTAAGCTTTTTGGAAAACATAGGGAAGGGTTATCACCCCTGTGACATTTGTTTTGCTGTCTTTCCTCCTCTTCAGAAGATTTCACCTCACTTTTTTGTCCCAATGAAAAATGTTTTTTGAAAATTTGGGTTTTTTTGTGGAACAAGGATTGGAAAGCATCAGTGGAAAGGAGAACTTGTTTTCCCATATTAACTCTTACAGGAGAGAATTTCCCTTCCTAGGGGTAGATTTCATCTCACTTCCTGTTGTCTCCTTCCGTTTGCAAGTAGGAGTCGTTTGTAAGTTAGATGTTTGAAAGTAGGGTCCTGCCCTATATACTCAGCAGAAATTTGGGCCTTAGGTGTTGCTGTGGCCACAACACTGTAAGCCCTCACAGGGCCCTGCTGTGAAATATTAGATCAAGAATTGTAATTACATGCCCCTGTTGAACAGCAGCTGAAAAATTAGGCCTTAGGCACTGGTGCTGGTGCCACAACACTGCAACCCCTCACAGACACTCTAGTTGGAACGCAGGAACGAGCCCTGCTGCAAATTATTGCTTCAAAAATTGTAATTACACGCCCCTGTTAGACAGGGGCAGAAAAATTGGGCCTTAGGCACTGGTGCTGGTGCCACAACACTGCAACCCCTCACAGACACTCTAGTTGGAACGCAGGAACGAGCCCTGCTGCAAAGTATTGCATCAAAAATTGTAATTACACGCCCCTGTTAGACAGGGGCTGAAAAATTGGGCCTTAGGCACTGGTGGTGGCGCCCAGAACCAAAAATGTTCTTACAAGCTATCAGCGTGATGATTGAGGAGGAAGAGGATAATTACTCAGGGATAGTCACTCAGCATCAGCATAGGCAGTCTTTGAAGGGATCTGAGATTTCAAAAAAAATTATTCGGTTACATCAGCATCAGGTGCTTGGTAGCTGGTGGTGATCCAAGACTCATTCATTTTTATGAAGGTCAGCCGATCGACCGAGTCGGTGGACAGACGCACCCTGTGATCGGTTACCACGCCTCCAGCAGCACTGAATGTGCGTTCCGAAAGAACGCTGGATGCAGGACAGGCCAGTAGCTCAATTGCATACTGTGCAAGCTCTGGCCAGTGATCCATCCTCAAGACCCAGTAACCCAGAGGATTTTCGGTGGGAAAGGTGTCCAAGTCTGATCTTGCCCCTAGGTATTCCTGCACCATGTAAAACAGACGCTGGCGATGGTTGCTGGAACCGATCATACCTTGGGGCTGCGGACCAAAAAATTGTCTGAACGCATCGGTCAGACGGCCACCTTCTCCACCGCTCCTTCTTTGACTGACCGAAGCCTCAGCAACACGTTGTCCAGAAACAGGAGTTTGTAACCTCCCAGTCTCTGGGAACGCGTTGCACAGACCTTTCTGCAAGGCCTCCCGAAGATGTTTCATCCTCTGCTCCCTCTGCGATGGCAAGATAAGGTCCGCAACCTTACCCTTGTAACGTGGATCAAGGAGGGTTGCCAGCCAGTATTGGTCCTTCTCCTTGATACCACGAATACGAGGATCCTTACGCAGGCTTTGCAGGATCAGGGAGGCCATGCAGCGTAGGTTTGCTGAGGCATTCGGTCCGGAGTCCTCTGGGTCACTAAGAACGACATGGTCCGCAGCCACCTCCTCCCAGCCACGTACAAGTCCATGTGTTTCTTGGGACTGATCCCTTAAAGACTGCTGCTGATGCTGAGTGCCAGGCTCCACCTCCATACTGACACAATCTTCCTCCTCCTCCTCTTCCTCCTCGTCCTCTTCCTGTGTGATCGGCGGGCACGCAGGAACACTGTCTGGATAAAGGGGGCCTTGAGAGCTAAGGAAGTCCTCCTCTTCCTGCCTCTGTTCTGCCTCAAGTGCCCTGTCCATTATTCCACGCAGCGTGTGCTCCAACAGGTGGACAAGGGGGACAGTGTCACTGATGCATGCACTGTCACTGCTCACCATCCTCGTGGCCTCCTCGAATGGTGACAGGACAGTGCATGCATCCCTGATCATGGCCCACTGGCGTGGGGAAAAAAAACCAAGCTCCCCTGACCCTGTCCTGGTGCCATAGTCGCACAGGTACTCATTGATGGCCCTCTGCTGCGTGTGCAGCCGCTGCAGCATGGCCAACGTTGAGTTCCACCTGGTGGGCATGTCACAGATTAGGCGGTTCTTGGGCAGGTTAAACTCCTTTTGGAGGTCCGTCAGCCGAGCACTGGCATTATATGACCGGCGGAAATGCACACAGACTTTCCTGGCCTGCCTCAGGACATCCTGTAAGCCCGGGTACCTGCCCAAGAACCGCTGCACCACCAAGTTAAGGACGTGAGCCAAACAGGGCACATGGGTCATTTGTCCCTGTCGGAGGGCAGAGAGGAGGTTGGTGCCATTGTCGCAAACCACCATTCCTGCCTTAAGTTGGCGTGGCGTCAACCACCTCTGAACCTGCCCCTGCAGAGCTGACAGAACCTCTGCCCCAGTGTGGCTCCTGTCCCCCAAGCACACCAGCTCAAGCACCGCATGGCATCTTTTGGCCTGCGTACTTGCGTAGCCCCTTGAACGCCTACGGAGCACCGCTGGTTCCGAGGAAGAGGCCATGGAGGAAGAAGAAGAGGAGGGGGTGGAGGAGAGAGGTGTGTCACAATCAGCATTTTGGAGGCGTGGTGGCGGAACAACCTCCAACACTACTGCACCTTGTCCTGCATCCTTCCCAGCTGCCAGCAGAGTCACCCAATGCGCCGTGAAACTTAGGTAACGTCCCTGTCCATGCCTGCTGGACCATGAGTCAGCGGTAATATGCACCTTACCGCTGACCGCCCTGTCCAGCGAGGCATGGACATTGCCTTCCACATGCCGGTAGAGAGCCGGAATCGCCTTCCGTGAGAAAAAGTGGCGTTTGGGTACCTGCCACTGAGGAACCGCACATTCCACAAACTCACGGAAGGGGGCAGAGTCTACCAACTGAAAAGGCAGCAGTTGAAGTGCTAGCAATTTTGCCAAGCTAGCATTCAACCGCTGGGCATGTGGATGGCTGGGAGCAAACTTCTTTCGGCGGTGCAGCAGCTGGGGCAGGGAAATTTGCCTGGTACAATCTGACGTCGGTGTACCAAAAGCAGATTGCCCACAAGTACTTGGCTGTGACACACCTAATTCTACACCTTCATTCCTCTCACTGCAGGTCTCAGAGAGGACTGAAGGTCTAGTGGGGTTGGAAATCTCAGCTGATGAGGAGCAAGGAGAGATCCTCTTTGTTCTTTGGTGTGGGTCTTTTAGATACGCTTGCCAACGAACTGCATGGCAGGTCAACATATGTCTGGTCAAGCATGTGGTACCCAAGCGGGAGATATTTTGGCCACGCGAGATACGCTTGAGACATATGTTGCAAATAGCAGCGGTGCGATCTGATGCACTCGTCTCAAAAAAGGCCCACACCAAAGAACTTTTTGAATAACGCGCAGAGACTGCAGCGCCCTGCACATGTGGAGCTTTGGGGTGTGATGCAGTCAATGTGCTGCCCTTAGGCTGGCCCCTGGAGGGCATCCTGCCTCGTTGGTGATGTGCTGCCGCCTCCTCCTCCTCCTCCTCCTCCTCCTCCTCCTCCTCCTCCTCTCTCCTATCAGGCACCCACGTTGAGTCAGTGACCTCATCATCCCCTCCCTCCTCATCACTGGAGCAAACCTGGCAGTATGCTGCAGCAGGGGGAGCATGACTGCCAGATTGCTGTCCTTCTTGGGCACCCCCTCTGTCCGCGCTCATGTTACTGCCTTCATCGAGCTCAGTATCGTCATCAGAGCCTTCCAAACACTGGGCATCCTCCTGGAGCATGTACCCAACACTGTGGTCAAACAGTTCGAGGGAATCCTCATGAGGACATGGTGGAGCTAGGGAAGGAGTCACTGATGACATTGAGCTGAGGGAAGAGGCCGCTGCTTTGCCAGACAAAGCACCCTGGGCATGGGTGAGAGAGGATGAGGAGGATGAGGACGGCTTGGTCATCCACTCGACCAAGTCTTCCGCATGTTGCGGCTCAACATGGCCAGCTGCCGAAAAAAAGGCCAAGCGTGTCCCATGGCCACGTGCTGATGAGGATGCACCGTCTCCACGACCAGCACTAGACACAGAGCCTGCTTGCCCTCTCTTATTGGCTTGTGACTGTCTGCCTCTCCTTCTTGGCCTTCCAGACATACTAATGGCCTGTAGCTGCACTAAGCTGGGATAGAACACCTGTAATTTTCTTCAAGTAGCTTTATATACTGTAACCAGACAAGCCTGCCTGTCAGTAGGAAGATAACAGGAACGGATCTAGCTGAACACTGTGAGCAGGACGCACTGTACTAAATGTAAATAGTCTAGCTGCCTGACCGTGGTACTAATAGGATCAAATAGAACACCTGTAATTTTCTTCAGGTAGCTTTATATACTGTAACCAGACAAGCCTGCCTGTCAGTAGGAAGATAACAGGAACGGATCTAGCTGTACACTGTGAGCAGGACGCACTGTACTAAATGTAAATAGTCTAGCTGCCTGACCGTGGTACTAATAGGATCAAATAGAACACCTGTAATTTTCTTCAGGTAGCTTTATATACTGTAACCAGACAAGCCTGCCTGTCAGTAGGAAGATAACAGGAACGGATCTAGCTGAACACTGTGAGCAGGACACACTGTACTAAATGTAAATAGTCTAGCTGCCTGACCGTGGTACTAATAGGATCAAATAGAACACCTGTAATTTTCTTCAGGTAGCTTTATATACTGTAACCAGACAAGCCTGCCGGTCAGTAGGAATTTAACAGGAACGGATCTAGCTGAACACTGTGAGCAGGACGCACTGCACTAAATGTAAATAGCAGGAACGGATCTAGCTGAACACTGTGAGCAGGACGCACTGCACTAAATGTAAATAGTCTAGAAGATAACAGGAACGGATCTAGCTGAACACTGTGAGCAGGACGCACTGCATTAAATGTAAATAGTCTAGATAGAAGATAACAGGAACGGATCTAGCTAAACTGAATACAGTGTATATATATATATGCAACACCTGGGATGCATATATATACACAATACACTGTAAGTGCAGCTAACTGACTGACTGTTCTGCCTAATCTATCTAACTCAAATCAAATGACACTGTCTCTCTCTCTCTCTATCTCTCAGCACACCGGAACACACACTACACAGGGCCGCCGTGCAGGCGGCCTTATATAGTGTGGGGTGTGTACTAAATGCCCTGAGCCGTAATTGGCCAAAGCCACCCTGGCTTTGGCCAATTACAGCTCTCTCTACTGACAGCGCTGTGATTGGCCAAGCATGCGGGTCATAGTGCATGCTTGGCCAATCATCAGCCAGCAATGCACTGCGATGCCGCAGTGAATTATGGGCCGTGACGCGCCACACGAATTTAGCGCGAACGGCCCATAACGTTCGCAATTCGGCGAACGATCGAACAGCCGATGTTCGAGTCGAACATGGGTTCGACTCGAACACGAAGCTCATCCCTACTGCCTACCAATGTTTTTTTTATATACTGCCTGCCAATCTTTTATACTGCCTACCAAAGTTTTTTTTTTATGCTGCCTGCCAATGTTTTTTTTATACTTTATATTGCCTACCAATGTTTTTTTTTTTTTTTTACTGCCTGCCAATGTTTTAAACTATTAATAATAAAAGCTTGCTTTGGTCAGTCTCTCTTAGAGACCCATTTCACACTGGGGCGGTGTGGACGTTAATGGTAAAACGCAGCTAGTTTTAGCTGCGCTTTATCGCTGTTATAGCAGCACCTTGGCGCTGCTAGCGGGGCGCTTTTAACCCCCAAGAAGGGGTTAAATGCTCCTGCTTAGCGCTGCTTTCAAAGCACTTTTAAGGCGCTTTGAAAGCGGCACCCATTCATTTTAATGGGCAGGGGCGGTGGAGGAGCGGTGTATACATTGCTCTCACACCGCCCCAAAGATACTGCTTGCAGAACTTTTTTTCCTGTCCTGCAAGTGCACCGCCCAGGTGTGAAAGCACAGAAGAGGTAGTTTACAGGCGCTATTTTTAGCGCAAAAAACACTTGTAAAGCGCCTCAGTATGAAAGGGGTCTTACACAATGTGAGTGATGCTAAACAAAGGTTGAAGGACCCCTTTCACACCTAGACTGCCCTGTGGTAGAGGTAAAGCGCAGCTCGTTTTAGCGGGGCTTTACAGGCACTGCAGCACCACTTTTCGGGCAGTAGCGGGGAGCTTTTAACACCAAAGAAGGGGTTCTCAAGGGGTTCTCAAGGGGTTAAAAGCGCCTGAAAATTGGCGTTCCAGAAACGCTTTGCAGGCGCTTTGGAAGAGCTGCCCATTCATTTCAGTGGGCAGGGAGTTTTGGGAGCGGTGTATACAGCACTCCCAAACCACCCCAAAGATGCTGCTAGCAGGACTTTTTTTCCCATCCTGCAAGCGCACTGCCTCAGTGTGAAAACACTCAGGCTTTCACACTGGGGAAGCTTGAGAGGCGCTTTTCAGGCACTATTTCTAGAGCTAAAACGCCTCAGTGTGAAAGGGGTCAAAATGATGGCATCAGTCAGACATTGTGTGAGAGAGGGAGAGTTCTTGTGCCCAAAAAGTGTAATGCATTGAGCCCACGTTCACATTGGGCCGAAATCGGCGGCTATTTCCGGCAATAGTACCGTCCAAATCAGTGTGGCGTCAACTTTGCGGCACCGCACCGATTCCCAAAAGTAGTTCCTGCACTACTTTTGCCGACTTGGGGGGCGATTTGAATAAAAACATCTGTGCATGAACCAACACAGATGTCTGTCAAATCGCCCCCCGAAGTTGGACTGCATTGCCGGTTTGAAGTCGTGCGAGTTCAGCTGAACTCGCACAATTTCAAACCGGCAATGCAGTCCAACTTCGGGACACCTTTTGGGTATATATTTATACATATACATGCCCCCAGGCCCGGACTGGCCACCGGGCCGCATGTCCGAGTGTGACATGCGGGGACAGCCGCGGGTTCTGTATATGCTGGGTGGTCATGGCAAGAGCGGAGTCTCCTCATTTCCCGCCTACCAAGCCTATCCATGGCAACCCAGGCCGCCACTGAACAGGAAGTCCATATTTGCGCATGCGCCCCGCAGCCAACGGTCACCTCTAGTGTGGCTGACTTTTCCTAGATCTCTTACTGATCCCCTCATGAGTCACACCAGGATATGTGACTCCGGCTCTGTGTATTCAAGGAACATTCCGAGCCGTGTAGAGGAGGCCGGGATTACAGGGATTCAGGATGATTCTGTTCTGAGTCACCCCAGAGGTGAAGGTATGTGACTTCTCTAATAATAGATCCTTCTACTACACAGGCATGAGATAGATAGATAGATAGATAGATAGATAGATAGATAGATAGATAGATAGATAGATAGATAGATAGATAGATAGATAGATAGATAGATATGAGATAAATAGAATAAGAAAGAAGATAGATAGATATTGGATACATAGATATGGGATAGATAGATCTATTCCATATCCATCATCAACCGCCCCCGCAAACGCTGCCCAGCTGGGCTGCTCAGTCTAAAATGCCCAGGCCTATTTTTTGTCCCAGTCCGGGCCTGGTCCCCACTGTTTAGCTTCCAACCAGCAGCAAAAGATACCAATTAGGAATGACCATTCAGGGCAAAGCAACTATGCCATCTTACAGAAACCCCCCCAGCAAAGAATACTCACCAATCCACCCCCTCTTGCCACCTCTTTGCTCTGTTGGAGTCCTCACCTGATTGTTCTAATGAAGCAGGGTTTCTGGGTATAGTATAGCATGTAAACTCCCCCCATGTGGCAGTGCTCAGGCCTGTGCCAATTACCAGGCCCAAAAATTATATTTCATCCACCCAAATACACTTCAACACCACCCAACACCTAAACTTACCCAGGATGTAATCCTGCAGCAGATAGGTAGCATGGGAGTGTGAATAGGCGAGTATGCTGTGGGGGTGGGCTTTCAGGAAGCACTGTCACTTTGTTCTGAGAGGGCAGGTGACAGTGCTCTTTAACCACTTGCCGACCAGCCACTACTATGGCAGAATGGCACTGCGGCAGAATGGCACGGCTGGGCGAAACAACGTTGTGTAAAGTCGCTTCGCTCTGTGGCCACTAGGAGGCGCCCCCCCCCCCCCCCGAATGCCCCGGGATCTGTGTGTACACAGTTTCCAGTTCTCTGAGGGGAGAACAGACAGATTGTCTGTTCATACAGAGTATGAAAAGTGATCTGTCATCTCCCCTGCACAGTCCCCCCCCCCCTTCAGTTAGAACACACACTGGGGAACACATTAACCCCTTGATCGCCCCCTAGTATTAACCCCTTCACTGCCAGTGACATTTTTACAGTAATCAATGCATTTTTATAGCATTGATCGCTGTATTGATGCCAATGGTCCCAAAAATGTGTCAAAATTGTCCGATGTGTCCGCCATACCATCTACCACCAGCTCCAGTCTTTAACTTCTGCCACCCTAAACTATTGCTTGCCAAATTACTTCTGCTATAGATGTGGTACTTTACCTCTGTCTGTAGAAGCAACTGAGGGATATAGTCTTGTCTGTCCTAAAACCCATTCCACTTTGTGACTGGACAGTGAAGAACATCAGAACATTGATGAAAATATCATTCTGCTCTCTCCTTCTGTAAAATGTACAGCCAGTTCAATACAAGAGAGCTGGATGAGCCTACAGTCCTACCCTTCTCATTCCAAAGCTAGAAATCTAGTGCAGGGAATAACAGGAGGCAGATATCAAGGGAGACTCTGTTTTACTTTTTTGCTAGCTGCATGTAAAAATATATTTGAAGTGTAATTACACCTTTGGTGTAGTTATAGTTTTATTGTATTCCCCCCTCCCCATCACTACCCCCAGTCTAGAACTCACCTCGTCAATACCCTCCTGGCTATGCTCATGCACATGTTCTGCACTGTCAATGGATTTCTGTGGGGCTTGCAAGTATAAGCTCCAAAGGAATGAATGGCTCCAAAGGAATGAATTTGAGTGCAATGCAAATGCATTTTTATAAGTGGCTGTGCATTCTTGTGATAGCTCGCTGGATCTGGGAAAGGTTAATGTAGCACTGGGAGGGAGTGCTAGGGGCAGGGAGGGCTACGTTGTAAGTTTGCGACCTGTGATTGCCCCTTTAATTATTTCTGTGAATTATTAGATGAATTTCAGGTATGGAAGCGTTCCCTTATTGGGAAGGTGTAAAGTGTGACATCAACCACCCAGCCTCTACACCTTGTCCAATTAGAGAATGTCTTACATTCATTAGGAAAAATGTGAACTGCCCCATGCCTTGTGAGCAACCCCCTGTGGTTACTATGCAGCAGGGTAGCTGCTTGGCATGGGACCTGTAAGACAGACCTGGAAGACAGCAGCTATCATTGTAGTAGCGGTGACTACTACAGTGATTCTCTGCTTCCACAGCTGCCCACAGTTATGGCCTCATACACACAGAAGTTTTTACAGCAGCGTTTTTGAGCTTTTTTTGTAGCTTAAAAGCGCCACTCCATGTTATTCAATGGCCTCATACACACCATGGCGTTTTTGAGCGGTAACAGGCATTGGCGTTTTTTAAGCTCCAAAAAAACCCCAGGACCAGCATGTTCTGAGGCTCCAGTGCTAAAGCTGTAAAAAAGCCAGACGCCGGTAAAAGATGTTAAACGAGGTATATGTATATGCAGTGTTAAGCCTCATCTGGCGTTTCTCTGCCCCTATTCAAAATCAATGGTTCCCTATGGAAGCCCATTTATTTGAAGAGAAGTCACACCAAAAGTCAGATCAAGATGATCCGACTTGCGGTGCGACTTGTGTGCTGAGAATCTTGAAGGGAAACCCCTCCAAAATGTAAAAATAAATTTGCGTTAGGTTCCCCCCCCAAAACATCGTACCCCTACCCATTCACCTAAAAAAAAAGTGTCAAAAATACACGACACAGATTTTTAAAGGATTTTATTACGACAGCTTTGGCTCTTCTCCCTCTTCTGGCGAGGTCTTCTCCCTCTGCCTGTCCTTCTCCCCTCTCCGGTTCTTCTCCTCTCTCTGCTGTCTTCTTGCTCTTTTGCTGAGTCTTCTCGCTCTTTTGCTGGGTCTTCTCCCACTGCTCTTCTTCCGATGTCGACTTGGCGTGATCTCCCGGTGTAATGTTGGGTCCCCTGTGTGCCATGACTATATTGGCATGGGGCGGGGGCCACCCAATGACATAATTTTGAGGCCACGCCCCTTGTGACATCATCACCCGGAGCCCCCCCTGCCCCAAAGCACCCACCCCCCATGTTGAGGACAGGTCTGCGCTCGCCCCCCCCCTTTCCTGACCTGCCGGGCTGCGTGCACAGATAAGGGTCTGGTATGGATCTTGGGGGGACAACCATGTCATTTTTTTTCCCCTTAAGAAAAGTCACACTGCAAGTCAGATTCAGATCATCTTGATCTGACTTCTGGTGCGACTTCTATTCAAATCAATGGGCTCCCATAGGGAACCATCGATTTTGAATAGAGGCAGAGAAACGCAGCTGAAAGCTAGTGCCACCAAACCCGCATTGACGCCAATGCAAAACACGGATAAAATTGTGTTTTTTCCTGGCGTCGGTACTAGCTTTACAGCCCTATTTTTAAAAGGTCCGTGCGTACGAGGCCTATGGACTATGCATACTCACAATGACCCAAGGTAAACCAATTTAACTATGCAAAAAAATCCATACCTGGAATTTAGCTTCAGATTCTGTGTTTTTTATGATTTTCTAGGTTCCTGTACATTATGTATTCTGTACACTTTTAATACTTTGGTTTTGCTGTGTACATGTCCTTTGCAAGGCATTACCTTAATAACAGTAAGACAGCAAACTGAATAACATACCATACATATTTTTTAGTGAGCCACTTGTGAACTGTCTGTACCTTCATCAGACAGCACCATAGGGGATAATAACATTTTATCTACTGCATAATGAAAAAATACCTAAAGATGTGCTAACTACATATAGTGTTTCTGCTTTCCACTCAGTGTTTGCTACTGGCACATATGTTCCTTCGTAAATTCCACTGCAGAAACACTGTCTCAATGAATCCATATTTGATTTATGCATACATCTGTTCCCTTTTTTTCATGTCACATAGCCTATCTTCACAGAGAGCTAAGTGCAGAAAATCCAAAAACACTATAACTAAACCCCATAACATTATACATTTTATAACAATTCACTGTGCTTCTTATCAGTTTGTTGTGGTTTATTGAAGAATCTCAGAAAGCAACTCAAATCCCACAGATAAGCATGCTGCAGGTATCTGACAAAGAGATGCTTTGATATTGTTCATTTAATTCATAATGTCTGTTAATATAAAGATTGTGCTTTTTTGAGTTATTTAATGTTGCTCTTGGGACTGAAAGACATGATTAAATGTCTGGATCCTTTGAAATGCTTTTTGGCCGTGTCCTTCATTGTTATCATACAAAACTGAAGTCTGCTTTAGTTAAAGAGCACACTTTAAAAATAAATGTAAGACATATGTCTGGACAGGAGCGTGTGTACCATGCACCTCACATAATTTATAGCGTAATGACTACACTTTGTTGAAATGGGCGAAAGTGTGGGATACCTCTTGAGCAAAAAGTCAAGCTGATTTTCCAGAATTTTCCTACAAAGTGGCGTGACTAGAGTTTTCTGAAGTTCAGTGTAAAATTGGGACCTTCATCTTCTTTATGATTTAAATGAGCTGGCTCCAGTGGTAAGATAAATCACAGGCCTACAGCAACTTTTGCAATCGCTTTGGCTTTTCTTTTTTAAAATAAAAATACCTATTTCTACCAGTGGTATCTTATTTCTATTGTATGCCTTATATTATTGTTATTATTTTACTCCTTTATATGGTCCAGTTACTTTTCTGAGCAGTATTTTAATACAGAACATTGAGCCATTCATATCAATTATTGCAGGAGTATAAAATAATGTCCATATTGCACGCAGGAATATTATTATTAGTGGAAGCGAATTCATTAGAGGTACCAGCATATTTTGGGTTGTGGCAGGGCACCAGCATACAACTAAAAATCATACAAACTCCATACATTGCACTTTGCTGCTCATTTATCTTCAAATAAAAAGTTTCCAATTAACTTATTATGTTTTTTTTTTTCTGTTAAAGTGACATTAAAGGTTCATTTAAAAAAAACAAAAAACAAACATATCATACTTACCTGCTCTGTGCTGTGACTTGCACACAACAGCTCTGATCCTCTTCTCTTCCAGCTCCCCTCTGGCGCTCCTGGCTCCTCCTCTTCAGCCAGTGCCCCCAATAGCAAGCCACCTGCTCTGGGGGCACTGGTGTGTGCTGTGTGCTGGTGTTATGCATCCATAAGATGCAAAGAGCCGTGGTTCGGCCCCCGCCCCACTCTCTCCTCATTGGCTCAATGGCTGTGATTGACAGTAGCAGGAGCCAATGGCCAAAAAGGAATGAGGAACCTGGGAGAAGCACAGCTCTCTTACACATCACTGCATCAATAGGGAGCTCAGGTGGGTATGGGGGGGTGGCTGGGGGAGGGGGCCGCTACACACTGAAAGTCTATGCATTAGGGTGAAAAACCTGGACCCCTTAAAACAACTTTACGTAACAACAATGGTAAATTAAATGCACTTACATTCACCTTCAGGGCTTGCTCACACCACAGCACATTTGATAAGGTATGTGAAAACCTGTGTGTTAACACACAATACCACAATTTATGGCATTGCACTATATATGTGCAATTAGTGTGTTTCCATTTATTCTTAAAGGCATTCCAATACAAATAGTATTCCATGGTTTATACAACAACACAAATATATCAGTGCTCTATGCATTGTGGGGCACTGCAGCAACTTGCCCAAGTGGGTAGCTCTTTAAAGTTTGGGGCAGCGGTAGCAGAGTGTCACCAGGTTCTGGGGGTCCTGAACTTGCACAGTGAATAGTTTACAGAAATCTAAAGGTACATTCAGGCATCCTGAAGTTCTGATGTCGCAGTATTTTTTAAAAGGTTTGCTTTAAGCTACAGGAAAAGTCATTGTGGATGCCCAGGGATAGTAGGCACGTGCATCCCAAACTCGGTTCTTCCTTTTCAGGTATAGCATGAATTGGTTAAAAAGGCAGGAACACTACTTGTAAGTTGCAGCACCAGAGGGTACTTTTTATACAGCAAGGATGTTATTTGGTATTTCATCCACTGATAGGTATATTTTAAACAGTGACTTGCTTTTGTAAATAGCAAATGCTTTTGGATTTCCATGTTTCTTAGAAATACTTAGAAGACTGCAATGCATATGCCCTTTAGCTTTTATTACTACATTAATCTTTCCCACAATACATTAATTAGGGTTATTCTATTGCTTGAGTAAAAAGAGATACAGTGTATGAGTATTACTGATAACACTAGAATCATCAATATACTAACATGGTGAGCTGTACTAGCTGTCTATAGGATCACAGCTGAATAACAGCTATGCCCTGGCTGCTCATCTGATGCTAAACTGGATGCTTAAAGGCACTCAGCAGCTTTCATTGGACAGGGTAAATCCCCTGTTAAATGGAATGCTAAAGCTTTGGAACAATGCTTACTTCTGGCTGATACCAATCATTCATTGTGTGCAAGTTCTAAGACAAAACTTTCTCTGGTGGCTTTGATCTACCCTGAAGCCTGAATCAAAGTGAATACTATCATTTGACTTCAGTGGTTAACATAGACATACATATTTCAGATACCAAAACATGGTATAAAGGTTGCTATGTACTCTCATACATTCATGGACCCAAACTAAAAATACAGTCTATAGAACTAATTAAGCTTAAATGTCAAATGTTAATGAGGAATTCAGAGAACTATAGACAAGAATGTATGGAACTGGTGCAATCTTCATAGTGCTTTTCTTTGGTTCATTTTCAACATTTAATTGCATATGATGCATCAGTCCACCTGCTAATATTCATCGTGTGATGTATATTCATAATTGTATTCCTTTTTTTTTGTGTTTGACATCTAGAGACAATGAAGATACAGTAGACATTCTTGCTACATGTAATGTACTGATAAACACTTAATAGAAATTGTTTGGTTATTCTCATAGTGGTGGGTACATGCTGCCAAAATACAATAGCTGATAGGGAAGATTCCTTCATCCACACTGTTTACCATGAATCAAAAGAAATGAGAAATTGAGAAAACGTATAGTGTATGGTTAGCTTAAGATCAAAAGTCCCAACCTACCACTGTACACGTTATACAAAAAAATCCCCATTATACCAGTTACAAAGGGAGAAAAGAAGTTACTACAATGACAAAAATTGTGGCTGGGTATTTGGCATTTAAAAAAAATACTTTATTACATTTTGGAAATTTATCAAAAATATGATACCAAAAATGTGTAACTGTATATCCCCCTAGCCTTGGAGGAATTCAGGCTAATTAAAAAACCCATACAAGATGATGCATATCAGACAAACAAACATTAGCAGAATACAAAACACATAAATAATTACACCGTTCAGACGCCAAGTGTCAATACACACCAAGCGGTACTGCAGAAAATCGCAGTTAAACAGAGTTGCCAAAATGGTCGTTATTCAAGTGGAAGGTATCAACTCATGTGTGTACATCCCCTTGGGAGCTTAAGCTGAGGGCCTGCCAAAGTAGAAATTCCCACCGCTGGAATAATAGTAGCAACAGTAGTAGTAGTAACAGTAGCAAACTACTGAGTCTAAAATGAAAGTCCATGTTCCTCAAAAAACAAATGGGGGTGGAAACACAAAAAATTATGCATAATGTTGGAACATATGTTTAGACTGTAAGAAGTTCAATCCCATTGGATTTAGCATTCAAAAAAGTCACTGATTAGGATCCCATATATAGCAAAATAGGCAGTGCAAAATTAAAGAGAAACGATAGCTGGTAGATTTCAATAGCATTCAGGACACTGAAGGCTTGGCAGGTTAGTATGGAGGAGCAATAGTAAGCAGGTATGCGGTATAAAGTGGGGTAAGGAGAAAAGGGCAAGTAAGCAGCGGCACATAGGGGGAGCTTGTTAGTGTTGGCAAACAGCTGGCTGTATAAGTATAGGCAGCAAAGCAAAAGCAACTCCATTACGTGAATCAAGAGGTACATTCAATCCTTATTTCATCATGCTCACACTTGACACATTTTGCTTGTTAGCAGCTAACTGAGTGAAGTCTTTAACAATTATTGCACTTTATTTATATTCTTTCCACTGTCAAATTGACTTTGCACTTTATTATAAAGTCTAATACTTTTTTTGCACTTTATGTAAGTGTGATGTTATTTATTTTTGAAAATATCTGGTTTATGATATCTAAAAAGGGATACTATTGTAACAGCAAATGGGGCATAATTAATTATGCTGGCATTGGGCGAAATTGGATTTTTCGAGCATAGGTTTTGATTTTGGATTTCATAACTATGTCACTCTACTCTCTCCTCCTATCAACACACCCACAGCATTGCAGCACAGCTAATTGGCTATAAGTGCTGGTTCTCTCTCTTCCAATCTGAGCTCTGCTGTACAGGGGACTGTTTTTTGTGGGGAAAAAACAGATATGTGAAGGTTCTGCACAGGGTTGGTGCAAAGATTTTTGACACCCTAGGTGAAACCTCATTTGGCGCCCCACATTGGCCCCACCCCTGACTCTACCCCTTTGCCCTGCCCATGTATATCCCACCTTTTTAATGAAGTGCCCATCAAATACAGCCCACCAGCACCCATAAAACGCAGCCTCACCAGCGCCCATCAATGCAGGCTACCAACACCCATCAATGCAGCCTACCAGCACCCATCAATGCAGCCTCACCAGTGCCCATCAATATAGCCTCACCAATGCCCATCAATGCAGCCTACCAGTGCCCATCAATGCAGCCTCACCAGCACCTATCAAATGCAGCCTCAGCAGCGCCTATCAAATGCAGCCTCACCAGCGCCTATCAAATGCAGCCTCACCAGCGCCCATTAAATGCAGCCTACCAGTGCCCATTAAATGCAGCCTACCAGCACCCATCAATGCAGCCTACCAGTGCCCATCAATGAATTTTTGCTTGCTTCCATTCATTCGGGAGTTGGGACACAGACACAGTCCTCCCCTGCCCTGCTGCGCCTCTGACACTATGTGCGAACAGAGCAGCGGCTGCCTGCTGATGCTGAGACTTAGTTGCTTGCTGCAGAGAGAAGAGAGTAGAAACACCAGTGGCCAGGTGCCCTAGGCAGCAGTGCGCCCTAGGCGGCTGCCTAGTTTGCCTAATGGTAGCACCGGCCCTGGTTCTGTAGTATTGCTTGTATTCCTCTCTGTTCTTATGTACCTTAAAGCTGAACTTCAGGCACAAAAGCTTTCATATAAATATATTCCTCAATATAATAAAATAATATCCAAATAATACCTTGTAAAAGTGGCAGGGAGATCATGACTGTACTGCACACAGACTGTGCAGAGAGCAGAGCGGTGGGTGGAACCTACTCAGCAGGTCTCAGTCACTACAGGCTGCCTGCAAAAAACTACAAGGGGGCGGGGACTAAACTGGTCGCCCTGCACAAAGAAACAAAGCAGCACTGAATAGTCTTTATTACAGAAACAAAGTTTCACACTGGATTACTGCTCAGATCTAGAAGAAATACATCAAGTAAGAATGCACATGATTCTTATATTGAGACAATATTTGCTGTCCTGAGTTTGGCTTTAAAAGAAAGTTAAAAAAAACAGCTCTACAATTATGTCTCTGGACACAGGTAATGTGATCAGCACCTTTGCTGATGCTAAATCTACTGCTGTCATTACGTCATTTATAGCAACAAATGCTGCCAGACCAAAGTGCATCATCAGAGGCTCTATGAGTAAGGTGACCAATTTTTTTGTGTTGTGGAATTGGACACGCTGGCAATATCCTTATGTGAATATTGTAATATTTAGAAACCAGATGCTGATTAGTATTTCTAAATAAACAAAACATGATTACAGGCTTTGTTTTTGTAAGCCATACCCGTCTGAAGGTCGTGCATGTTGTGGCATAAAATGACTTCTTTTAATCCATCAGAAGTGTGTGAAAGACAATCCGGTCTACGTACCCAGGAGACAATACAATATACTAAACATAATCTAAATTATATTTTGTGGCAAAGGTTCAGCATAATTCATTGCTTACGGTTTCTTTTCTTTCCAAAAACAAAACTTTTCTTTGCCTAAACTGGTGATTTCAGTTGTAGACATCATCATAAAGGTTTCTATGAATAGTGGATGGTTAAAACATATATATATTATAACAAAATATAGAATATTGGCTTAGAGCAAGCAAATAAAGAAGAACGTGTAAAATATATGTTCAAGATAAAATCATATCATGTACATTTTGATGGAAACCTACTGTACCATGAGAGAGCGATGGAGGCTACGCCACCTAAACTGCTTTTCAAAATGCTAGTTCACTGGCTGTAATGCTTGCAGTAGAAGTCTGCAGTACAGGAATTCATCTCTCGGGACATACTGCCGTAAATGTTAGTAGTACCCAGTGCACCATTCAGCTCCATCCAGCTGCAGCAGCTGTCAGACTTTCATAGAGTTTAACAGGCTGCCGGGAGTGCACCTGTGCCCTAATCCTGTACCTAAACGCCAGAGCCACGTGCACCAGGGCTAAACACCCAGTGTGCATGAGACCTTAAGTGTATGGAGCTAAAATTACAAATATTTTGTTTCTACAACTGCCATAGTTTTCTAATTCATTCCTTACAATTGTGTGCATCAGGTATTCAAGCTGACCAAATGCTGTTCTATCTCGTTGCAAGTCTACAAGACAGGCTAGAGTATTTTGTGCTTGTATATACATGTGCTGTTTAACTAACATTAAACTGGCTGAATATACTATCAGTTCCTGCTGTTAAGCAGGTCACCAACAATGTTAAGGGATTCTTTTCCCACTGGCCACAAATATAAGGAGGCACTTTACAAATGATCACCAATGAAAGAGATCATAACACTACTGACCACCAATTTAAGGGGGCACATCTCTACTGATTGCCATCATAGCAGAAAGCGGAGAGCAATACACAGACCATCGATGTAAGATGGCATGTATCCCCTTAACCACCAATGTAAGGAATTATTTCTCCACTGACCACTTATTTAAGGGGTAACTCTCTACTGACCTCCAATATAAGATAAAATATCTCCCCGTCCAGGGGAGAGGTTGTATCTCTCCCACCCCATGCCTGTTTGAACCATCACTATTGCTGTACCCTTATACATCCATATCGCTGGATACCATTAATGTTGTCCATGACCCTTTGATTGCTGGCTACGGATCTTCATAGCATATTGATTCAATACTGCTTTTCATACTTGCAGTGAGGATTCTTTACCTCTAGCAAAAGAGTTTTTTGATTCTACCGAAGGATCTACCAATTCTGTGTCCTTCTGTGGCCATTTTGGATGGGAACTTTTACTTGAGAGACCTACCTGATGTTTGTGTATCTCTGATGTTATTCATCGGCAATATTTTTACCAAATACAATTCATATTCAATCTTTGGCAGCCTGTATACCATAATCTATACCAAAACTCATGAGGAAGCTCCCAATGTGCGAAACATGTTGAGTGGTATTCATTTGAGTGGTATTTCTTCGACTGTCTGTCTACTATTGGATGTGGATACTGAGATACATACTTTTTAACTATGTTGTGTAAATTATATTAATTGTAATAAAAATCTTTTTTATGGATAAGTCATACATGTTTATCTACTCTATTTACCTTAAAATACAAGCACCTTAAAAGTCTTGTTTCAACCCCTTCTCCCCCTTTTTTGTCTGTAAAACTTATGGGATGTGGTGCTAAGTGTTGATTGTTTCTGCCCTCATTATTGTCTTTTATAAAAAAGTAATTTCTACACTGACCACCAATGTAAGGGGGCAATTCTCCTCTGACCACTGGTGTAAGAACGTATGTCTCCACTGACAGTAAAAATTTTACTATCTATGTTTCTTACCTGGACATTGCTATTATAGGTTTAATTTCATGCTAACTACTGAAAATTCCTTTGTCTTATAAAACATGGAGCTTTATAAATGATCTGCCCCAAGTATCAAGGTCCAAAGTACATCATTGCTTTGAAAATCTGTTTAGCTGGCACACTAGTTATAATACAAGTGTTAAATAAGGATAAATGAACGTGTGTAAAATATAAAGCTAGTAAGTGATCTACTAATCTCTTAACCTGAAGGTTGTTTTAATGAACTTTGAATTTAAGACAAATACATAATGCTGTACCCTGAGGTCAGATTTAATACACATTTTTTTTGTCTTAGAAGTCAATAACAACCAGACTATAGAGAACAAAAGAAGGGGAGAGTTATATGTTTCTACATTGTGTCATTTCAGTGCTAAGTACACATTGTGGGTTTAATACAAGAATAAGATGAGCACATTCATATTTGTTACTACAAAGCCATTCAATTAAACATGAATACTAAACTTTAGATAGGAATAAAGTAAATGGTCACTGCAACTGTATGATATTTCTCTAACATTATGTGATATCAGAAAATCCTTTGTCTGTTTAGAGTACCAACTGCATTCTGTGTCACTGTTTTTCTTTATGCACTTGAAAACACAATAAAATCTTATGAAAAAATAAATAAATAATGTAGGGTCTTTTAAGTTGTTGTACTACTAATGTAGAGGAAACTTAGCACAAAAGTACTTGGTTGGAAAACTGAATACAATGTTAGTGACTGACTAATTTAGTTCAGAGCTGCTGTCCTTCAGAGTAGAACAAAAAAGTAACTAACGAGGTAGTTGCCATTGGCTCCTAATGGTAGCTTATGCCCTTTCTGATCTGCA
The DNA here is from genome assembly GCF_042186555.1 of Aquarana catesbeiana. Taxonomy (NCBI): domain Eukaryota; kingdom Metazoa; phylum Chordata; class Amphibia; order Anura; family Ranidae; genus Aquarana; species Aquarana catesbeiana. The sequence continues at coordinate 269,080,762 of NC_133326.1, forward strand.
AGCACCCTTGATGAAACTGTAATTGATTTTTGTATGCACAAGCATCCCCTGGATCAAGAGCATATGACATACAGAAGTCCAAGGCGTCTGTTTTATTTAGAGCTAAGCCCCATCTATCTTGAAGATTTAGTCCAATGTGAAATCCTATGATGGGGCACGGAGGCTCTGCTATTGGCCTGTTAGTTTGTGAGGGGTGGGACATAGCTGTGGAAGGGGGCAGGTTTCAGCTCCAAAACAGTCAAAAGTTGAAGCCAGCTGTATAGCATGCTCCCAGCATCCAGGGGTGACCATAAAAGGTACCTTCACTTTGAACATATAGCTCTGGCCAAAAGCAGACTTTTGGAGGATGACCTGGTGTCAAGAAGGAAAAACATCAGGGACAGACTGATATTTTGCAAAAGGTACAGGAATTCCCTTTTTTGTTTTTTTGAGGCATGTGGAAAAAACTTTTTCCGGAGAAGAAAAGGTGAGCGCTACCATCAGTTCTGTGTAATGCCAACAGTAAAGCATCCTGAGATCATTCATGCGTGGGGTTGTTTCTCAGCCAAGGGAGTGGGCTCACTCACAATTTTAAGAACGCAGCCATGAATAAAGAATGGTACAAAAACATCCTCTGAGAACAACTTCTCCTAACCATCCAAGAACAGCTTGATGAGGAACAATGCCTTTCTCAGCATGATGGAGCACCTTGTCATAAGGCAAAAGTGGCTTGGGGAACAAAACATCAAAATTCTGGGTCCATGGCCAGGAAACTCCCCAGACCTTAATCCCATTGAGAACTTGGGGTCAAACCTCAAGAGGCGGGTAAATAAAAAAAAAAACACAAATTCTGACAAACTCCAAGCATTGATTATGCAAGAATCAGTCAGGATGTGGCCCAGAAGTTGACTGAAATTAAGAAAAAGTGAGATCCCCCTTCATTGGGACTTTTAAGGCAACATGCACTTGGGTATTGCAAAAGAATCAAATGTATTAAATGTACATAAAAATATTCGCTCATAGAGATGATCGATGATTAAAAACCATCAAAGTTTGTACAAAAAATACATACAAGAAAAACGGAAGAAAAAACCCCCCATAAAACAACAATTTACATGAACAGTATGACACCAAACAGTTTGGTGTCATACTGTTCATGTAAATTGTTGTTTTTTGTTTTTTTTGTTCTTGTATGTATTTTTTGTACAAACTTTGATGGTTTTTAATCATCTCTATGATCGAATATTTTTATGTACATTTAATACATTTGATTCTTTTGCAATACCCAAGTGCATGTTGCCTTAAAAGTCCCAATGAAGGGGGATCTCTCTTTTTCTTAATTACATATTGGGGATGCGGCAACTACACTTTTTGGATCTGACATGGTGAAACCCTTTCTTTTGCAGAAGTTGACTGACAGCATGCCAGGGCGAATTGCAGAGGTCTTGAAAAAGAAGGGTCAACACTGCAAACTCTTTGCATAAACTTCAAGTAATGGTCAATAAAATCCTTTGGCATTTATGAAATGTTTGTAATAATACTTCAGTATACCATAGTAACATCTGACAAAAAGATGTAAAAACACTGAAGCAGCAGACTTTGTGAAAATTAATATTTGTGTCATTCTCAAAACCATAGCTATAATATTGATTTGAATACAGTGATGACAATACAGTATACTGGAATATTAAAGCAGTATCAAACCCAAAACCAAAAATGTAATGTATTGCAGTTTGCCAATCATTAAATGTGACAGCTACATTCATTTTCTTTTTTTAGGTTTTTGCCCCCGTTTTTACCTGGTGAAATGGCCAGTAACACACCTCCTGTATTAGAGTGCCCCCACTCTGGATCAAGAAATAACAGAGGCACCATTGTCAGTTTGGGAGGAAGGGAGTATTAGATGGAATAGCAGATTTGGATACACTAAACAAATTGAAACTGAACTCCAGCTAACACTTTATAAGCAGTTACAGCAACAGTTTTTTTCCCTTTGATATAAAAGTTTTACATAAATGAATAAAAGCAGACCATTGTAAGAACCCTTGTCAGTGGTAAACGGTTTGTCTCAACTCTCTAATGGCTACGTCCGCAGAATAGTTATCACATCTAAGAATTGGTAAGCTGCAATATAAAGCATGTTTGCTTTTGGGTTTAATACAACTTTAAATAAGTTATATGTAGGTATGTGTAGGGATCTGCTGCTCTCTACTGTCTGAAATTGTGAATGCCTGTAAATATAATATGTATGCACTTCCTGCCCCTGGGTTGTTGGTTTTGAAACCCTGGAAGGAGGACGTGGAGAGAGAGAAAATGTCTCAGCCACATGTCCTGCTTATGCTGCTAAACCCCAAGCCAGAAGGTACTATTATGTAAGTATTCCTATGATCTAATATTATACAATAGAAACAGCTGCACCTAATTAAACTGGTAAGTGCATCTCAGACTGCTGACAATTTACAATTTTAAATATCATCTAATAGTTTAACTGCAGCTGCTGAATGTATATCTACTGTATATCCTTGTGACAGAGAGAGAGTATCTGTTCCCTGTCCTTGTTATTATTTCACATGCACAGTGCCAGATAACTAGGTCTGTGCTATTGTATGTACAGTGGACATCTTCCAGTATACTGGTAGGTTAACCTGTTTTTTTAAATAGAATTTATATACAGTTCTTGTTATTCTAGTTAACACTTTTCCTTCTGGCCTGGGATTCTTTAGCTAGTTTTAGCTTAGGGCTCAATAACCAGCATAGGCTAGAGCCAGGTTAGGCTTCCGATGGCCACTTTGGGATCATTAACTTATAGATCTGGTTGCATGCAAGATTATAAGGTTTAAAGTGCTGAGTAAATGGGCTGGTTCTGAGTTCCAGTGCCACATCACAGTTTTTGCCGGTGACAAATTGTGTTCCAGGCTGCTTGAACAATAGTTGGAGGATCTCCCCATGACCACAGATCTTGTCTTCATGTTTCCAACACAAAGACAGACACCACATCATCCTCAAGGTCCCCCGCAACTGAAGTTTGCTGCAGCATTCATCTAGAGGTATCTATATTGATAACTATTTATAGCTAGGTATATGTGCACAATTCTACCAGGACTCCTCTTAGGCCCTTTGCTGATAATATCTATTTGTACATTGGATGTATGTACTATTATAAGTCCTTACATTATTTCTATACTGGTGTACATCTATATATTTATGGTAGATGATATATGCTGGTTGCAGTAGTTTCCATGCTTCTGTTTACTTTGATTAGATTACTGGTTAATTTCCCAGGAAGGGAGTCCCCTCTGTTCACAGAGGCCCTGTCCTGGGTGAAGGTACTGCCAACTTTATTCTCAAACCCACTCTTCCACTTAGCAAAGGTTCTGGTTCTCTTATTTGCCTACAGATTTAGCGCAATATCCTGTTCACTGAGGGCCACTTCTCATAACCCCCCACCCCAGAAGAGTCTACACAAATAATGTTTAAAGTCCAATTGAATAAGCATTTATTACACTTTAATATACATTTTATTTCATATTGCTGCTAAGCTTAAAGTGAATGTTCACCTAAAACGTGTATCTTTCATTATTGTTTCTGTACCTGTTGCAGAGATGTCCACTCACTTGATGTGTTTGTGACAACTGCCTCTGAGACAGTATATAAGATCCAGTCTACTCTAGGGGGTCCGAGACAGCGATAAAAATTCCCTCTCTTTACTTGAAGGGTCTTTACAGCGATATGCGCCCCTGTTGAAGAGGTTACATATTTATGTAATATACACAAATATAGGACAGAAGTGAAGCTTACCCTCACTTGAGCCAACAAGGGCAGGAAACAAGGAAACTTCACATAGACAGAAATAATAACGTGACAAAAGGTCCTACCTTACCCCCCCCCCTTTTTTCATGAGAAAATGTTTGGCTGAAGCCAGGCTTTCAGCTTTCGTTTTATTTATTTTTGATGCATTATGTCTACAGATATGATAAAAAGCACATACATTAATCTGTTCTAATTAAACACAGCTGAGAAGTGAGGAGATCAGTAGAGGCCAGGCTGAGACGCATGAATGGCATATACAGCTGAGCTGGAATGAGGAGAAGGAGGTAGTAGGAGAGCTAAGAGAAATGGAGCACAAGTACATGTGACCATGCATGAGGAGAAGAAGGTATTACAAGGAGAGCTGAGAAGATTGTAGGACAGGTACAGCTGAGCAGGAGTGGGGTAAAGGTTATAGAATAAGGAGTACTGGGAAGAATGGAGGGACAAGTATATTTGAGCAGGAATGAGAAGAATAAGCTGTTAGATGGGGAGCTGAGGAGTACAAAGGACAAGTATAGCTGAATAGATGGAATGGCCATCTGGCTCAGGTCAACCATGAGTTCACCTAAACCCAACTGTTCACAGTTTGCCGAAGAGGTAAACCAAATGCCCAGACCTAACCAGTTCCTCCATCCACCTGAACTTCCAACCAGAAGGCATTCATATATTATTATTGATATTATTGCCAGCACTAAATGACAGTTTCAGGCTGCCTGCTTGCTGGCTTGTTCCAAATTGTAAACAAGTTGGCAGGCATCTCAGGTGACAACATAGGCCAAATAAGATCATGACCATTTTTTGTCCATACAAATTCTGGATAGACCCTCTGTACACTGCTATACACCCTCTCCAGCAAACTATGCAATGAAAAACAGGGATTTTTAGTTCACACATATTGCAATACATGCTTAAGCTGACCAACTGCGTCAAAGTAATCCCTCTTATGGCCAGTCCTACTCTGCTTTGCAACTGCAAATGCTATGGTGGACACCATGTCAACATGGGGCATACTGACACAAGGTGGGGGAGAGCTACTAGGTTCAGGTTGATGTAGTTGGTCAGCTTAAGCATGTATTGCAATATTTGTGAAACTAAAAATCCCTGTTTTTCATTGCATAGGTAGCTGGAGAGGGTGTAGAAGTGTGCAGAAGGTCCATTCAGATATTGTAGTGTTAACCACTTCCCGCCCAGCCTATAGCAGAATGACGGCCAGGCGGTGGTTCAGTTATCCTGATTGGGCGTCATATGACGTCCAGCAGGATAACTGCCAGTGTGCACCCGTGGGGGCGCACATCACGGTGTTCGGTGGTGCAGCGTGTCAGTCTGACACACTGCTACACCGATTTCGGTAAAGAGCCTCTGACTTTTTTTTTTTTTTTTTACACTGTTCTTTTAAAAAAAAAAAATTGTGTCACTTTTATTCCTATTACAAGGAATGAAAACATCCCTTGTAACAGAAAAAAAGCATGACAGAACCTCTTAAATATGAGATCTGGGGTCAAAAAGACACTATTTACACTAAAATACAATTAAAAAAAAGTCTCTTTAAGGGCTATGGGCAGAAGTGACGTTTTGATGTTGCTTCTGCCCTGCAAAGGAATGGAGACGGGTGGGGGCCATCTTCTCCTCACTCGTCTTCACACCTAACACTGAAAAGCATCCGAGCACCCTCTCCCACCGCCGATAAAAGTGATCTTGCGGCGAATCCGCCCCAGAGACCACTTTTATTTGAAACCGGAGAAGAGGATACCGGGGTTATGGCAGCTAGCTGCTGCCATTACAACAATATCCCTCTTCAAAGTGCTGACATATATCGGCGTGAGCCGGTCTGGAAGTGGTTAAGTATGTGTTCCAATATATGTGAACTAAAAATCCCTGTTTTTCATTACATAGTTTGCTGGAGAGGGTGTATACCAGTGTGCAGAGGGTCCATTGCAGAATTTGTAGTGTTAATATGTGGTCACACCCCTTTAGCACCTGATAGTTTAAATACATGTACAAGCTATTGGGATTTGAGCACAGGTATATCTTTTCTCCATTTTTGGTCATGATGTCACCCAGGATTCTCAGGTAGTTTGTTGACATTAATCATCTGGCCAGATGCTTTTAGAGTAGAGCCCATGCAAAAAAAGGCACTAAAAAAATGACTTGGGGTCTCCCTCAAAATCCATACCAGACCCTTACTTAGGCATGCAGCCTGGCTGGCCATAAAAAGGGCGAAGCAGCAAACATGTGCATACAAGTTCACATGTCCCCACACTGAAAGAATGCCTTGACAGGTGGGCCCCTCCTGGTAAGGCACCTTGAAGGATGAGATGGTATGTCCTAAAATGTACACTGTATAGATGTGTAATTACATCCTTTCTGTGTACTTCTTTATTTCAGTAAGTCATTGTTTAGTAGTTCCAAGTCAGCACAAACAGTATCAGTCACCCTTATTTTCAGGAGAAGTGGAATTCTCTCCAAAAGAATAAACTAAAAAATACTGAAATTGGAAATATTGCCAAATAACGTTTTCTTTTTTATCCTTCTACTTACAAGTAAACTTGAACTGATTGCAAAAAGACATTCTAGTAGAATGATACAGAAAGACTCTTGGAGTCTTTTACATTCATATAACTGAAAGAAGATACTAAGGAATGCTAAAAGGAACACACTTAGAGTCCTGTAATACCACAAAACACAGGGACACTGTATGCAGTACATTGTAAGCCTTAAAATCTGCAAAATATTTGTAGAAGTTACCAAATGTTTAATTCATTAGCAACCAATATCAAGATATACGGCAGATGGGCTGGACTTGCTTCTTGGATGCTTTATATTTACAGTGGTTAGATATGCCATTTTCAGCACAGGACCCAAGAGAGACGACCAGGAACCATAGCTAATGGTTCTTGGCTGCACAATCCCAGCTGTGCAAGTTTAATAGCATTCAGGTCTAGTAACTAAAGCTTCATCCAAATTGCAATAAACTACATGTAATAGATATGGAAATAGTTAGAAAAAGAGCATTTAAAATGAAAAAAAAAAGAAGTCCATTGTATTTCCAGTGGTGTCACCAGTTCTTAGTTTTCCATAACAGTTGGACCAAGTAACGCCATTGTTTGAAAGCCACTAGCTACCAGCCCAGTGGCTCACATTTATTCAAATCCAATAAAATAAAATAATCTACTTGAAATGAAGAGCTGCTTTAAGTGAAAATTTGTCTTGTTTCATGTTAAAATGAATGCCCTAGATGTTGTATGCTGTCATTCTTTATATGTCAAAGAGGAACTAAAGTGTTTTAAAAAATTGCTAGCAGATAGGTTTTTATTGCAAGAGACTCAATGTGTATGTAATGCCATAAAAGCTTCTGTTTAATTGCTAGCAATTTTCTTCTAAATGCATACTAACAATGAGGGCACTTTGACAGATAGGTCGGTCATAAGCTTTGCATATTTGCACGTTATTGAAAAAGTCCTGAGGACCCACAGTGGAATTTGATAATCCAGTATACCACGAGCTACATATCAAAGTTGGCTGTCATGGTTAAAAGACTTTTTACAGTAAGACCTTGCAGCTTGCACTGTGCTGTGCAAGTGTTTTGTGGCATATTTTCAAACACTACGTTTAAAGCCACATTTGGACTCAAACTATTTTTTTCCCCCTGTCTCCCACCTCCCACTATTTCATCCTACTAGGCATTTTTCCCTTACTTGTGAAGCCAGATATACTCACTTAAGTTCACCCTCCAGGCTACTCACCAACTGCAATGCCAGCATACAATTCTTAAAAAAAAAGGTTTAAAAGTAAACCAGTAGAACAGGGTCTAGAAAGGTTTCACTTTACACATCAGGATGAGCAGTTAAAAATTGATTGGTGGAGATGGAAAGGGGGAGGCCTTAATTACAAGGTTTTAACAGATATTTCCAGTTGTGAATGACATTTCCAAGTGAATGAAACAGAATCAATTGGAGGGTCATTAATTAGCTATTTCGTTTGATATTGCTGGGTATATTGTAAACACATCATTATAGACTGTTGGGTACATCTGTATATTTTAAAATGTATTTGAACCATCGACACAGACAGACATTAGACAGGACTTCTCTTACTTATATCCAAACACAGCATACGGGAACCCTAGATGCTAAAGATACATAGCTGTACCAGAACAATAAACAAGTGAACATATTTACAATGCTTCCCCCTACTGGATGGAGAGCAGTATAACACTCTAATATATAACACTTCTTTCCCCTAGACCTCAAAGTCTTTGAGACAACTGGGAGGGTGAATGTGTCAGAGGGACTGAGAGAAACTGGCTCTGTAACAACATTTTCTGGAGGAATAGCACTTGTATCAATCAATTGTTCACCATGATCTGGCATCACTGGAATCCCAGTACCACTAGAGCCAGCATCAGGTACAATTTCACCACTTCTTTCTCAGATCTGATCAATGTGCCTTTGTAATGTTCTACCATCAGTAATTTGTACTTTGTATGACAAAGGTCCTGTAGCAGAAGGCACCTTTGCCGGTATCCAATGAGGCCAGCAGCATAGTTTCTGACATTCTGACACTCTCACAGAAACATTAGCATCCGTTTTACAATGCAGTTCTTGCTTTTCTTGTAACTTGGATGTCAGATCAGGGTGTAAACGATCCAAAAGTGTTTTTAGACAACGGTTTATTAGGAGCTCTGCTGGGCTACAACCGGTGCTTGAGCATGGTGTCACATGTTGCAGAAGGAAATTTGCAAGTCTCTGATTCCAATCTCCTTGAACAATTCTCTTCAATGAGTCTTTGGTGGTCTGAACCATACTTTCAGCTTGACCATTTGATGACGGGTGAAATGGTGCAATCGTAACATGTCAAATAAGATTGCTAGGTTTTGAATTCTGAGGAGGTAAATTGCGTTCCATCATCAGACACTATTGTATCTGGCAACTCATGTGTAGTAAACAGCTCCCTTAAAACTCTTATGACAGTGGCTGAGGTGGGGGATGGAACTAAAACAACTTCCAGCCAGTTTGAGAAGGAATCGACAAATAAAAAACCATCTGTCCTTGAAAAGGCCCCGCAAAATCTATATGCAACCGTGACCAAGGTGACCTAGTCACTTCCAAGGGATGGACTGAGGCTTTAGGTGAGGCATGACGGGTGAATTGACATTGTACACAGTTCTTTACCCACTTCTCAATAACTTCATCCATTCAAGCCACCAAACATAACTTCTGGCTAATGCTTTCATGCGGACTATTCCAAGATGTCCTTCGTGGAGAGCATCCAGTACTTGAGCTTGTCCTGCCTTTGGAATTACCACTCTGTTTCCCCATAATAGGCAACCTTTATAGGCAGAGAGCTCATGTTGGTGCACTAAAAATGGTTTGAACTTCTCTTCAACTTTTGATTTGGGCCATCCCCTCCACACCGAATTGAGCACACGGGTCCGGCAAGGGATCTTTAGCAGTCATGCCAGCAATGTCTCTAGCATGTAACAGAGGATTTGGAATGGATTCCAACATTAGAACCTCAGTCACAGGAGGGACAAGGAAATCAGGAGAAAACAAAGGCAACTGGCTCAAACCATCAGCATGAGTGATATTCTTGCCAGGACGATATTCAAAATCACAGTCATAAGCACTCAGCATGAGTGACCATCTGAGCATTCGTGGGGAAATAATTTGAGGAGTGGGAGTACTTCTGGTGAACAACCCCAGCAAAGGCTTATGGTCTGTTACAATGGTAAACCTCCACCCATACAAATAGTCATGAAACTTTTTTACCCCGGATACAATAGTTAAAGCCTCATTGTCAATGTGAGCATAATTCCAATTCCTTTCTGTTGTAGACAAGGTCCTTGAATAAAATGCAATACGAGCCTCAACACCAGTTTCCGAAACATAACTCAATAAAGCTTCAATGCCATATGGAGAAGCATATGGAGAAGTGGGAGTACTTCTGGTGAACAACCCCAGCAAAGGCTTATTGTCTGTTACAATGGTAAACCTCCGCCCATACAAATAGTCATAAAACTTTTTTAGCCCGGACACAATAGCTAAAGCCTCCCTGTCAATGTGAGCATAATTCCTCTTCCTCTCTGTTGTAGACAAGGTCCTTGAATAAAATGCAATAGGAGCCTCAACACCAGTTTCCAAAACATAACTCAATAAAGCTCCAATGCCATATGGAGAAGCATCGCAGGTAAGAGTAGTGTCCCGTACACACGAGCGGAATTTCCGTCGGAAAAATCTTGGATGGTTTTTCCAATGGAATTCCGCTCAAGCTTGGCTTGCATACACACGGTCACACAAAAGTTCTCTGAACTTTCGACCCTCAAGAACGCGGTGATGTACAACACTACGACGAGCCGAGAAAATGTAGTTTAATGCTTCCGAGCATGCGTTGAATTGTTTCCGAGCATGCGTGGTTTTTTGCGCGTCGGAATTGCATACAGATGAACAGAATTTCTGTCAAGAACTTTTTCCGTCGGAAAAATAGAGAACCTGCTCTCAATCTTATGCTGGCGGAAACTCAGAGAGAAAAAGTTGGATGGAGCATACACACGGTCAGAATATCCGACCAAAAGCTTCCATCACACTTTTTTTGACAGAAATTCCGACCGTGTGTATGCAGCATGAGTGTTTTTTTTAAATCATAGTGTACTGTAATAAGATAATTAAATAAATGCGCTTGCGCTAGAAAAATTATGATAATAAAAGTGAGAATCTGTATGTGAAAAATTAAAATAAATACCAATATATCTAAAACAATATTTCATAAATAACAATCTGTGATAAATTAATTAGTGATAAAATAATCATTCAGTCATTTGTATAAACACCTGTAGGGTGTAAAGGACTAGTGTCAAATGTAGAGCTTTAAGGACACCGCCACTCGCTGGTTCTTATTTTTAAGGGCTTTGTTTGCCCATTTTTCCTTTTTCCATCAACAAAATGACATTCAGCCTAGTTGGCTCTCACTTGCAGCACTGCTGCTCTGGCCTTACACTCCAGGCCCTCGTCGTCTGTCTCGTACAGACTGTTTCACCAAGCACCTTGGTGCATATAGCTAGCAGCCTCTTGCTGCACTGACTCCCACATGGAGCCCTCCTGACTCCTGGTACTCAGACTTGCTTTCCTATCTGCCAGGGTGGAGCCCAGAACCATGGTCAGGTTACTACTAAAAGCCCAACACACCCCTGACCAATCAGTATGCTGTCTGTTCTCAAAATCAGGACCCAGGACTAGGGATTTCATCCCACCCGGATCTCTCTGAAATCCCCAAGCTCCAGGTCCCAAAGTGGACTTTGCAAAACACTGAGGAAACTGAAAAGCCAGTTTCCTCTTCATGTTACAAGTTCCCTGGAGCCCCTCAACCCGTCCGGTTGAGAATTCTGGGTCACAACCTCCTTCTAGACCCTTTCAGGGCAATGCTCTGCCACAAGGGGTTTCATCATTAGGAACAACAGTTTTCAAAAACGACATGTATTACGCCTGTGTTTCCCACCACAGCTGTAACACTTCCCTGTAAATGGAACTGCAACATCAGTGTGTGGTGGAAAGTCCTTTTATTTAACTAAAAAAAAACAGAATCTTGCGAGCTACCATGTGAAAATCCAAATGATAATTAGAGATGATTAAAGAGGGGGAGGGGACAGGACAGTTTGTGAGACAGTGGAGTGTTCTCAGAGCGGGAGAGGACACATCAGCACAGCACCTTTATATTTGTTTGGCTTGATACAGAGTGGTGCGCTCATAGTACCTATTAAATGTGAGTACCCTAATATAGGGAATATTGTCATTTTAAATAATACTTTTAAAACGGTAATACACTATTCAGTTTCCTCTGTCTTCCATATGAATATTGCTGCAAGCAACCATCCAAGGATCTAAATGCTGACCATAAACCCAGAGTTGGTTTAAAAGCGTGTTTTGGCCAAGCTTAGGTGCAAGGTCACATGCTCTAAGGTGAGCGCATACACCAAAGGGGAGCACAAGAGTGGACACAAGCACTTTATTGTTATATCATCTGTTTTATCATCTGCAATGAGCACCAGCAGAATGGAGTAGTTATGAATGGACTTTATGCTGCAATTTTATGGACACAGATTAATGCGTGAATTAGTTTGGCACAAGAGCACTTTAAACATGGTTCACTTTATTTCTATATTGATTGTTGTATATTGATGCACTTTTATATAGATTTATGTAAATTACAGGTTGTCACTGCAATTATCGCATTTATCGCAATTATTGCACAGGGTTGCAAATATCTCTATTGCATATGAATGCTACATGTGTATATAGAGGTGTGTATGCTATACAGGTTGTCATTGGGAGGATCGCATAGGATTGCAATATTTAATTGTTCATGATCGCAACTTATAATCGCATAAGATTGCATTATTACATTCACTCAATTTTTTATATAGGAATAGAATATCTCACCACCACTATTTAACTGCAACCAGTAATATTATGATTTAGTATGGTTACCGTATGATTACATTTGGATAGCGCAGCATTATATTGGTATAAATCCTTTTATTCAACATTTACCTTTGCCACTTGATTTATATCCGGTAAATTATCTTTGCTAGATGAAGATTGCATTTCTTTTGAATGAAGGTAATGCAGCCTCATATGCAAGAGCTTCCTTTTGTGCAGTAATAAAAGCTAAGTTCTGTTTGGCTAGAAGTTTCCTCTGCAGTGCTTCATCTTGTACTCCACACACTAGCCTGCCCCTTAGCAAGGATTGTAAATTGGCACCAAAATTTGCATTTTTCGAATAGCTTGCGCAGTTCTGCAATATATGCTGCAATGCTTTCACCCAGTTGTTGGTTTCGTCTGTTGAAATGGAAACGCCTCACTGTTTCAGATGCAGTGGGTGAAAAATGTTTTTTTACAGTTACAGTACTTCCTCATATGGGCAGTCTTTTGGTTTAGCAGGAGATATCAGTGAGCGGACAATATCAAAAGCCTTAGATCCAATAACACTCAGTAACACAGCTCTTTTCTGCACAGCATTGGCCACCTTATTAGCTTCCAGGAAAAACTCTAACCTGTTAGCATAAGAGTCCCATGAGGATGGATTAGCCACATTAAATTCCTCTATGTGTTCCAGAGAAGCCATGCTGGAGATGTTTATAGATGTGTCTCTAAAAAAAGTTCCAATTCTTCACTTAACTGATGTCATGTTCTCTAAAACACAAGTTCCGATTCCTCGCTCAACTGATTTGATGTGATGTGTTTCTGCAGTGTCTATTCACTAGAATCCCATCCTCATCGCCAGTTTTGTATATTTCAAAATGTATTTGAACCATCGACACGGACAGACAATCGAAAGGATTTCTCTTACTTATATCCAAGCACAGCATACAGGAACCATAGACTCTAAAGATACATAGCTCTACCAGAACAATAAACAGGTGAACATATTTACAATGCTTCCCCTATAACACTCTAACACATAACAGGTACAAACTGGTATGGTTTGGACAAAGGATTCCCAAATGTCCAAATATTTTTTGGCCTGTGATTCTTTGCTTAAGGAGGCCTCCACCCAGTCCATGCAAAAAACATAAGATAGTTTAGATGTACAGTAAACAAAGAAATTGGTGGGGGGTTCCGGATAGATCCACTTATGGAGGATGGCAGGGGCGGACTGACCATTGAGCCACTCAGGCACTGCCCGAGGGCCCTGGGCCACTAGGGGGCCCCATCAGGGTTGCCAGCCTCAGTAAAACCAGGGACAGTATGGACCAGGGACAGCCAATAGACAGTATGGACCAGGGACAGCCAATAGAAACATGTCTGTGTATACTGTGTGTACATGTATGTGTATACTGTGTGTGTATATACTATGTGGCCCCATAATCTCTGATTGCCTGGGGGCCCCATAATCTCCTATTGCCCGGGGGCCCCATGAGTTGTCAGTCCGCCCCTGGAGGATGGTTTTCCGTGCTGCAACAGATATAATAGTGAGGGTAGACACATTCTCTTCAGTTTTTAAGAATGAAAAAGATGTATAACAGTAATGCTGATAACATTTCACTGCACTTCTATGGCTAAAAGAAAACCAGGTAAAAAACTGACTGGAAAAACTTAATATGAACAAATCCCCAGGATCAGGCAGCTTACACCCACGAGCCCTTAGGGAACTTAACTCGTTTATAGCTGATATATCTAATTTTTAAAGAAAACTTACTGCCTGGAATAATACCAACTTTTTGGTGAAGAGCAAATGTGGTACCAATACTCAGAAAAAGATTGAGATGTATACCAGTCAGCCGAGCATCAATTGTATGTAAAGTATTTGAGAGAATTGCATGGGACTCTATTTAAAATCTGTCTGAAGCATACTGTAAGTAACAACCAGTATTGATTTATGAAAGATCATTCTTGTCAGACCAACCTGTTTCCATTCTATGAGAAAGGGAGAACTTGGATGGTGGAAGTCTTAGTTTATCTAGATTTCACTAAAGCATTTGACATTGTACTTCTTAAAGATGTAATCTGCAAAATAAGGTAGTTTGAAGTTAATGAAATTCTCATACATGGATAGGAAACTGGTTACATGAAAGGGTCCAGAGAGTAGTGACAAATGACTCATTCTCTAATTGGCCTAAGATTGTGAGTGGAGGTGCCCCAGGGTTCTGTCTTGTGGTCAAAGCTGTTTAATGTGTTTATTAACCGGTGCACGCAGATGTACGTCGGCAGAATGGCACGGCTGGGCAAATGGGCGTATCCGTAAGTCACTTTAAATTTGCCGCCATGCCATTGCGTGCATGCCGCCGGTGGTGCGCCGGCCTGGGAGCTCCGTGAGTAAGGTCGGGTGTCCCACGGATTTGATCACCTAATGTAATGTAATGCTAATGTAAACAAGCATCTCCCCGTTCTGCCTAGTGACAGTGTCATTGATCTCTGTTCCCTGTGATCAGGAGCAGAGATCATTGATGTGTCACACGTAGCCACGCCCCCCCACAGTTAGTAACACTCCCCAGGACATACTTAACCCCTCCCTAGCCCCCTAGTGGTTAACCACTACACTGCCAGTGTCATTTACACAGAATTCAGTGCATTTGTATAGCACTGATTGCTGTATAAATGACAATGGTCCTAAATACAGGGGGTCCCCGGGTTACGAACAGGATAGGGACTGTAGGTTTGTTCTTAAGTTGAATTTGTTTGTAAGTCGGAACAGTACCTTTTTTAAGTGCAAATCTAGTCTCAGAGACAGGATGTAAACCCAAATCAACAGAGAAAGGCAACCGGATGGCAGGGGCGGCATGGTTAGTTCAAATATGTTTTGTTTCTTTTATTTTTTTACTTTTTAATCACTTTTTTTATTTGTATTTATTTGTAGCTTGTCGTTTACTTTTTTTTAATTTTTGTATAATTTTCTTATTTTTAATATTATTTTTCTTATTCTTTACTTTTTTTAATTATTTTTTTTTATTTTATTAATTTAATTATTACTGTATTTCTTATTTTTATTTTTTTTATCAATTTTTTTTTCACTTAACTTTATTGCTATCACACAGGAGGAAACAATTCCCTGTGTGATAGCAATTGGAGGTGACAGGTTCTCTTTATTGACCCTGTCACCTCCAAAACAGGAGTCCAGGAGGGCAGCTGAGCACAGCTCTCCCCTCTCACTATTTTCACTGTATGGCACAGCAAGGAGATGGATGGTGAAAGCAGCCATCAGAGGCCAGGCAGGCCGCGGTGCACCCTCGCGGGGCAGCGGCGTAGGAAAGACTGGGGATCCTGGAGGCTTCGTAGGCCGCACAAGGCCTCGGCCACGACGGGTAGTTTTAGCGGTCTGGCAGGCCACCGGACCATACCAGGCCTGTGGATGGGCAGGCAGGAGGACAAAGGGGACCCGCAGCCAAGCCAGGAATGGAGGAAAGGCTCAGGAGAGGAAGATTCGGCCAGCAGTGACGTCATTCGGGCCCCGTTCGTAAGTAGGGGTTGTTCGCAACTCGGATGTTCGTAAGTCGGGGACCCCCTGTATGTGTCAAAAATGTCTGATGTGTCTGCCATAATGTCGCAGTCACGATAAAAATCACAGATCGCTGCCATTATTAGTAAAAAAAAAAATTAATAATAAAAATGCCATAAAACTATCCCCTATTTTGTAAACGCTATAACTTTTGCGCAAACCAATCAATAAACGCTTATTTACCAAAAATATGTAGAAGAATACGTATCGGCCTAAACTGAGAAAAAAAATGTTTTTTTAATATTTTTTGGGGATATTTATTATAGAAAAAAGTAAAAAATAATGCGTTTTTTTTTTCAAAATTGTCGCTTTTTTTGTTTATAGCACAAAAAATAAAAACCGCAGAGGTGATCAAATACCACCAAAGGAAGCTCTATTTGTGGGGAAAAAAAGGACACCAATTTTGTTTGGGAGCCATGTCGCACGACCGCGCAATTCTCAGTTAAAGCGACGCAGTGCCGAATCGCAAAAAGTGCTCTGGTCAGGAAGGGGGTAAATTCTTCCGGGGCTGAAGTGGTTAATGATGTAGAGGTTGGAATTAATAGATCAAGTTCAGTGTTTGTTGACCTCATCTATGTAGATCAATTATAGATTACAGTTATTCTCTTTGGAGAAGAGGTACCTAAAATGTTACTAAACCCAGGGCCCTGTATTCACTATATCAGGCCCACACTACACAGAACATGCAATGCAATTATTTTAGTATTTATAAACTGCTAAATACCTTTTCTCATCAGCATTACATAGCAGTCATGTGACTTCTTTCAGTGTCTAGTTCAAGCTTGTCGGATGAGTTTTCATTCTCCTCTGACTGACCTATGAGGCTGCATGACCCCTGACTTTCTGTCTGGACAGTGCTGATTGGCCCTGTGCTAATCACATGCCCCCCCCCCCCCAAAAATACTCTCTAGCAATACACACCAAACTAAACATGTGCAGAGTGCCTTCTAGGGCTCTATTCTATCGGCAGATGATTTGGGGACAGTGGAAGAAGGGGAAGATCAGAGAAGGCAGGATTAAATAGCCTTTTTACACAATGCAGAGGGTTAACCCCTTAGGTTCCACAGTGAGTATAACAAGGATGCGTTACGGCATATACACACTGATTTTACTGTTGTGGGTTTAGTAACACTTTAGGAGGGGATATTATTACAATTTCTAAATATATCAAAGGTAACTCCAGTAACTGTAATCTAAGGCTTCTGAAGATAACACATGGCCACCATTTGAGTTTAGAAGAATGGGGGGTAACCTTATATTCTGGAAAGAGTTGTTTAATTTTAGGGCACTAAAAATGTAGAAAATGTTTAGATGTCTTCCCCAGGGAGCAGAATACATGACTATGGGAAATGTTAGAGAATAGAAAAAAAATCTCATACACATACAGTACACAAAAGGTTTGACCTGTGTCTTTTTTTCAACCTTATAAACTATGTAACTATGTAATTCTGCCGAAGGAAGGGGAATTGACTGACAGGATCACCATGTATTAATGTATACATATATGTATCAAACTGAACAAAGCTTAGCATTGGATGCATTGATTAAGCAAAGTGTATCTGCTTATGTGCTAAAATTAGGGACCAAAAAAAATCTTAAGTTTTTTTGACCACCTGAACTTTATGTATGTATGTACAACTATGACTATAGTTATACCAATGACATGTAGAACATCTGTACTGTCTCAGCTCATCACATTTTATACATTTTTTAGATGTCAAATAAAGATAAAGGTGATAGAATATGAAAATGATTTTCTTTTGTAATAATCTAAATTATAAAACAATAACATGAACATGTTTAAAATCTAACAAGAAAAGAAAGAATAACTACCCTAGCTTATGTATATTGCTAACGATCCATGCATGTACTCTAGCTAAGAAATAAACTTTTGGTAATCTGGACAAAAATCACATGGCAAATCTTATATTTGGGAGAAAAATGTTTGCATACATCAAGCATCTCAAAATGATTTATGGCTTTTCTTACTTTTTTCTAAGGTTTGTAATGAAAATGCTAAAATGCAACCCACAAAGAAATATAAACACGATCATGCTTGAGGTAATATAATAATGTTAAAATACCCATATCGTTGGCTTGAAACAAATGTGCTATCTGCCAAAACAAATTTATTGTTATTTTTAAAAGAAGTGTTTTCAAGTGAAATTTCACAACCACAACCTGTGATGTTTTCATCATGGCTTGTTAAAAAGGAAAAGTTATTTTGTCACAGACAGGAATATTCTTTGAACTATTTTGAGATTACACTGGTGAATTGGCTAATCTTCACATGTGAAGCCCGAATCTGGAAAATGCTCAGATCCCATTAAGAGTTATGCATTACAGAAATGTGCATGGTCCAACATAGAGGTGTGCGTTGTGGTGTGCTGCATTAAAAAAGAATGCATGTCTGATCTGTGGAGCATTAAGGTACACTTCCAGACCATTCAAAATAGGCTGCCTTAACAGACAGACATATTTCATATGATCTTTAGTAAAAAAAGAGTCAAAATGGTAACATGATTTTTTTTTTTAAAAAAGTACATAATTTTTTTTTTTTTTTTTTTTTTTAGTATTTTTCTTGTTTTTGGTGTATGTTACTGTTATTTGTGATTGCCCATCACAGAGATCAGTCAATGTTCAGCCAGCCACCAAGTTTTTTTTCTCAAGGTCCGTGTATTTTAGAAATGATTTAAAAAAAAAACCATTTATAATTTAGTATTAATGTCAGTATGTTTTAGGTTGGATAAAAAAAAAAGGCACACTATTGTTTCTGGGGTATACTACAGGTACAAACAAATACCATACATATATGTGCTATCACTGCGATCATCAGAAGCAGGAAAATCTATTTTGGGTTGTTCTTCAGCAGTAGGTTTTGGTAACAGCAAGAAATATACAGCTACATTTTAAAAAAAATATTTTTTTTCTAATTTGTGGCAGCTTTCCTTTGATAATAAAAAAAAATCAGAAGATACCCATTACCACTTACCACCAAATGAAGGCCCAAATTGTGTTTATGTGTTAAGATTTGTTTTACCCTCCATAATGAAGGCATTGCATTTACATGATTTAACTCAGTGGTTCTCAACCTTCCTAGTGCCGTGACCCCTTGATAAAATTTCCCAAGTTGTGGGGACCCCTAACAGTAAAATTATTTTTGCTGGTCGCGTTTGCTGGCACAGTGGCGGCGTTTGCTGGCACAGTGGCAACAATTGATGGGCACAGTGGCTGCACAGTGGGACGTTTGCTGGCACAGTGGCTGCGTTTGGCACAGTGGTAACAATTAAAGGGCACAGTGGCTGCGTTTGATGGCACAGGTGGCGACGTTTGCTGGCACAGTGGCGACAATTTATGGGCACAGTGGCTGCGTTTGGCACAGTGGCAACAATTAAAGGGAACAGTGGCTGTATTTGATGGCACAGTGGCAACGTTTGCTGGCACAGTGGCGACGTTTGCTGGCACAGTGGCGACAATTGATGGGCACAGTGGCTGCCCTTGGCACAGTGGCAACAATTAAAGGGCACAGTGGCTGCATTTGATGGCACAGTGGCGACAATTGTTGGGCACAGTGGCTGTGTTTGATGGCACAGTGGCGACAATTGATGGGCACAGTGGCGACGTTTGCTGGCACAGTGGCGACAATTAATGGGCACAGTGGCTGCGTTTGGCACAGTGGCAACAATTAAAGGGCACAGTTCCTGCGTTTGATGGCACAGTGGCAGCGTTTGCTGGCACAGTGGCGACAATTGATGGGCACAGTGGCTGCATTTGATGGCACAGTGGCGGCGTTTGCTGGCACAGTGGCGACAATTGATGGGCACAGTGGCTGCATTTGATGGCACAGTGGCGGCGTTTGCTGGCACAGTGGCGACAATTGATGGGCACAGTGGCTGCATTTGATGGCACAGCGGCGACAATTGATGGGCACAGTGGCTGCACAGTGGCGATGTTTGCTGGCACAATGGCGACAATTGATGGGCACAGTGGCTGCGTTTGGTACAGTGGCAACAATTAAAGGGCACAGTGGCTGCGTCTGATGGCACAGTGGCTGCGTTTGATGGTACAGTGGCGACGTTTGCTGGCACAGTGGCGACAATTGATGGACACAGTGGCTGCGTTTGGTACAGTGGCAACAATTAAAGGGCACAGTGGCTGCGTCTGATGGCACAGTGGCTGCGTTTGATGGCACAGTGGCGACGTTTGCTGGCACAGTGGCGACAATTGATGGGCACAGTGGCTGCGTTTGGTACAGTGGCAACAATTAAAGGGCACAGTGGCTGCATCTGATGGCACAGTGGCTGCGTTTGATGGCACAGTGGCGACGTTTGCTGGCACAGTGGCGACAATTGATGGGCACAGTGGCTGCGTTTGGTACAGTGGCAACAATTAAAGGGCACAGTTCCTGCGTTTGATGGCACAGTGGTAGTGTTTGCTGGCACAGTGGTGACAATTGATGGGCACAGTGGCTGCATTTGATGGCACAGTTGCAGCGTTTTAATGGGGTTTTTTTTCTGATTGTTTCAGTTTGTTTGCGCCCCCACCACTGATTTATATATAAACGTTGCGGTTGATTCCTCAAAAGTGGTTATTCCGTGCCAGTGCTAGATACACAAAGTGTATAGCTTCCAAACATGTATCTAGCACTGGCACGGAATAACTACTTTTGAGGAACCAACTGGGACGTTTATATATATATATATATATATATATATATATATATATATATATATATATATATATATAGGACCATAATAAAAAAAATGTTGTCTTGTCAGCTTTTCCTGTGTGTCTGACTTACCAGAAGTCACAGGTGTTCTTCTTCTTCAGCAAGTCATGTTTCGTTGCCTCCCTCTTGGTACACTCGTCCGCAGCAAGCGGATTTCGGTGGGTGTACAAAGATGTCCGCTTGCCGACTTCTAAGTCTAAGCCTTACTGCGGACGAGAGTACCAAGATGGCGGCGACGGAACGTCACTTCCGTGCAGTCCCTCCTCTCCAGGAAGTGACATCTCGCTGGCCGAGACGGACGGACTCAGGCAGTAACTTCGGGTCCGTCTCGGCCAGCATCTCGGCCAGCATTCGCGACCCCCTGGAGAATGGGCAATCGACCCCCCAGGGGGTCGCGACCCCCAGGTTGAGAACCGCTGATTTAACTGATTTGTTTTGTTTTCTTGTTTTTTTTTAACACATCACACATAGTCATTTATTGTGGTTTTTTTTTCTGTATTTTTGCCATGTTTGTTTTTTAAATGTTTTTTAGACAGTATGAAAATTATCAAACTGAAAATTTTCAAGGGAAAGCTGAAATGTTTTCATTGTTTTCCTTATTTTTTTTTCCTTATTTTTTTTTGTGTGCATATTTACTGTTATATGTTAGAAGCTACAAATAACAGTAAAATACACCAAAACAAAACCCATCTTTTAGGGCTGGTTCACACAGGAATGCACGTGTTTTGGCCTGTTTCTGTGCATTTCCGACTCTGAAAGCCTATTCATTTCAATGGGCTGTCAAACACACTTGAATACATACATTTTACAAATCACACTTCACCAAACTGCATGGTATTTGGTATCTGAAAATGCACTGTGTTTGCTAGATAAATTTGGACATTTAGCAAGGGCAGTGCATTCACATACAGTGTGGGAAATGTGCCTTTTCAGCAATCTGTTCTGTTGTGAATGGGTCCTAAAGGTTGTATTTTTTCATATATATTGTCTTAAAAATCCAAATAATAACAAACTAGACTAAACAAATAACAGAACACTCTGTAGGGGACTGTGGGGGGCTTCCCATGCTATTATGATGTCATTAGCTTGCCAAGCGATCCTTTTAAGGGGCTAAAAGTAACTATCAAAAAATGTTTCCCATCCATATTAATGCAATTCGAAATTAAAACAATTCAAACAAATTCAGACTTTAGAAATTTGGGTCAAATTTGAGCTCTTCCGAATTTTAATGCTGACGGGTTGGCCAAAGCTCAGAGAACACTGGCTGAATTTACTACAAGCTCTGGCTTGTGTGAATTGATTTACTTATGTCCAACAATGATCTTGTCTTAGTTGTGGCATATTCACTTTTTTTCTAAGCATAAGTATTTATTTTGCTTTAATCTGTTTTTCCTAGTATGTAAGTCAATATGGCTTTGACACAAGTGAATTTCCTGTTTTTTTTTTCAATTAAATAATAGTCTATAGAAAAAGTCTTTATATTCTAAAAGCAGCTTCATAATGTCTCCTGAAATGTTTAGAAATTGCACTGATTCCAAAATTGTAAACCTCATGCTCCTGGGCCAAATGTAGTTTGCACACCTGCTAGAGCCATTCTTGAGATAAAAACACACCCTACAGCAGATCAGTAGGAAGAGGTAAAATAGCATTATAGATTTCTGCATTTAACTTGTAAGTCTTTTTGGCACCCCCTGGTGTAAAAAAAAAGAAATTGCACATTGCAGAAATTTGTTTTAGAAATGTGTGCCATTCACAGTATTTTTTTGCATGAATACTGTTTATGTGTAAAATGTGACTACAGTCTTACAAAAAGGCTAAGTAAAGTTAAGGCTCATTCATACCATAGTGTGCTGCTGTAATGCAGTGTACCATAAAGCACATCTAGCATTGTGGATAGCTGCAGTGCACTGTATCACAGGTTCATTTTGTATGTGCCTTTCAAAATAAATGGCAACTCATGTACACATTACATTACACTAGGTGTAAATGAGTTCTGACTGAAATGCTAATAGTATTGCATTTAAAGAGCTTAGTAGTCCTGTGGGCAATTAAGGGAAACCTGTATAATGCTTTTATATGGTGGCAGTAATCATGCACATCACCCCTGCTGATTGGTTGTAGCTGTACTTGGAGAGTGCTAGCATCCAGGGGCAATATATACAACAAATATAGCCACAAAATTGTGCAAATCTCTTTTGGATGAATACAATGTTTTTTTTCATAATTAAAATAGGTCAGCTTTGCTAAAAAATTTGGTTTGCACTGATGTTTTGCAGAACCTTAGTAACAATATTGCAACTATATAAAAACATAAGATGAGCACACATAATAATATATGCAAACACGAAAAATTACAGAGCATAAAGGATGTAGATTACAAGGACACTAAGGCTCCTTTCACTTGGGGCGGACCCCACCGGGAATCTGTCCGCTGATCCCCGCTGAGCAGGTAGATGGCTTGTTCGTGTCCGCTTCGCTTACGCATAGCAGACACAGCCCGCTGTTCTCTGTGGGCAGTCAGATGTAAACGGACCACCTGTCTGTTTGTACCCGACTGCCATCCAATCAGCCAGACAGATAGGGAACGGATCACCCATCTGTTTCTGGCAGATAAAATCGGATCAGATGTCGGCAGGAGTCAACAGACACATTAACACCCCCCCACTCCATAGAGAGCAACCGATGTTCCAATCAGGTCCGCCTAAAAAACTGACAGACGGACCCGATCAGTCTGCTCATGTGAAAGGGCCCTAACTGTTGATAAATATAAAAATTAATCAGATGTTTCATTTTATGTGTGGAGCTTCATTGTATTCTGTGGCCATAACTTTCGCTTTTTCTACAGTTATCTTTCAGTTTGGGAAATTTTGCCCCTTTATTAACCTGTTCCCATCTGCGCTATAGCTGAATAACGGCTACAGCGTGGACCTACATTGCCGGGAGGCCGTCAATAGACGTCCTCCCCTTTGCACGCTCCCCACTGTGATCACCGAGTCAATGAGACTCAGGTGATCACAGATCATGGCCCCTTACCACGTGATCAGCTGTCAGTCAATGACAGCTGATCACGTGATATAAACAGAAGAACGGTAATCTTTTTTTTTTTTTCTCACGTTGACAGCATGAGGAGAAAAAACAGCTGATCACCGGCTTCTGTGTAAGGGACATCGGTTCCGAAGAGGAAGAGGCACAGCCGCCTCATTTATGCCCACCAGAGCCATCTGCCAGTGCTCACACAGTGCATTTATCAGTGCCCACCAGTGTATATTAGTCCCACCAATCAGTGCCAACTATCAATGCCCACGAGTGGCACCTATTAGTGCCCACCAGTGGTGCCAATCAATGCCTCATCAGTGCCATCTAGCAGTGCTGCCTATCAGTGTCACCTACCAGTGTCCATCACTGTCAGTCACTGCCACCCATCAGTGCCCATCACTGCCACCTATCAGCGCACATCAGTGCCAGCTATCAGTGCCAGCTATCAGTGCCACCTATTAGTGCCCTTCAGTGCCCCCTATCAGTGCCTATCAGTGCCAATCATCAGTTTCACCTCTCAGTGTCACCTCTCAGTGTCCACCAGTGCCACCTCTCAGTGCCCACCAGTGCTGCCTATCAGTGTCCATCAGTGCAACCTATCAGTGCCTATCAGTGCAGCCTCATCAGCATACATCAAGAAGGAGAAAAATTTTATGACAAAATATAAAACCGTTTTGTATTTTTATTCAAAATTTTCGGTCTTTTTTCATTTTTTTAACAAAATATAAAAACCACAGAGGTGATCAAATACCACTGAAAAAAAAGCTCTATTTGTGGGAAAAAAATAATGATAAAAAAATGATAAAAATTTAATTTGGGTACAGTGTAGCATGACCGCGCATTTGTCATTCAGAGTGTGACAGCGCTGAAAGCTGAAAATTGGTCTGGGCAGGAAGGGGGTTTAGGTGCCCAGTAAGCTAGTGGTTAAATTTTAATTGTCATTTTGAATTGTGTTCCTTGTTTATCTTTATAAGGACATGGCATTACCTTTTGAATGTAATTTTCATTAAATTGTACACATACCTGTTAAGAGAAAATTCCATTAGAGGTGTGAAACATAGACAATAGAAATCTCTGCCCATCTTTTATGTTGCTGTTTCTAAAAAGTATTTCATTTTAATTGGAACTTTTTGGTCAGTAGTCCTGTGCTGATAATCTGATCATAAAGACATCCTTTAAAAAAAAGTATATATTTTATATTATATAAAATATAATATATATATTTTATACATATTATGGATATTTTATACATAGTTACATTTTTCCAGCTTGGGCCAAAGTAACTATGCATACAGTATACCATATCTGTGGGATCCCTCTAGAAGCTGGAAATCACTGTAGTAGACACTGCTGTTACAGGGATCTCCACTAGTTCCTGGGTCTCGTTTATTCAGAGATAACTTTGCATTTTCTCAGGGAATGCAAAGTGTTGTCTGATTGGATGAGGTGGAGAGGCAGAGAGGTGACATTATGGTCTCTGCCTGGTCCAACTAAGAAAATTCTCTGAATGGCAACCAGGTCAAGAAGCCAACCTCCTGTGTTCACTATGCAGCAGGGCAGCTGCTTGACATGGGACCCAGAAACTAGTGGAGATCATGGTAATAGCAATGTCTACTAAACTCGTTTCCAGCTTCTAGAGGGATCTCACTGGTATGGTATTTGCACAGATACATTGGTCCATTGGTCCAAGTAAGACATTTAAAAATGTCTTACTTGGAATTTTTATTTAAAACTTGTATATCTATATTTAGCAATAAGTAGAACAGTTAAAATAATTGACAAAATGTGTGTAATAAATAGCCATGACTTCAAGTTTAGTTCTTGAGGATTCCAAAAAAAAGGGTGCAGTTACTAGGATCAGTTCTGAGAAATAAGTAACCAAAAGCAACTAATTACGGTTCACTTTTCTTCTGCCTAGAGCAGTTAGAAGGATATCACATGAGTGATAATCAGTTGCTATAAATTACTTTACCTTTTGCTTTTTGAAGTGAATTTTGTTTGAAAGAGGGCAATCCTTTCTCCGTTCCCTACTGATTTAGCAACTTTGTTCACAGATGATAAATTTGAAAATAGGACAGCGACGAAGAGTATGCTGCTTTCCTCTTGTGACTGGAATGTTATGGAGGCCTCTCTTGCACCTCCTGCCCAACACTGCTAAAGGTGGAGACAGAGCGTATGAGGGCACGGAGTGGCACTAGTGCCGGTGTAGCTGGCTAGTGAATCTGCACTTAGGTGGATGGAGCTGGGGGTTGCAGTCCTAGAAACAGGAAACTGTCAAAAAGGAGGGGAAAGCAGATTTGGAATTTCAATGAAGCACGTAGGTATAAAGAATTCAGTTTATTATATAAATTAACATACAAATACAGAATCATGAATGAATGTATATCCAATACAATTAAAATAACTGGTACAATTCATAAAAATGTATATCTATACATACAATATATATGGGTTGCCACATGATTATAAACGATTAATATAAAAAATGATACATACTGACAGATATCAATTGAATCATAGGGACACGGCATATAATAGTGAAAATATGTGAAAAATTGCTGCGCTAAACCCCAAAATGAACAAAATAATGAAATATATACAGCTACTAGAACTACAACAAACAAAGTCCAATATAAGTGAAAGTAGAGAAGTTTAGCGTTTGTGGGTGTAAATCACTGTGATAGTGAAGTATGTTCCATATCAATAGATATGTACAAATGTGCAATACAACATGATAAAACAATGCTATATAGTGACTATAACATAATAAAATCCAAATCTGTTGAACAAAAACAAAATAAGATCATAAATGGAAGTCCACTCAAATGACTGAAGTGTTATCCTTTGTGGCAAATAGTGAAAGTGATGTAAATGTGATGATGACTGTATAACACGGCAGGTAACAGGCAACAGATGTACATTCACCAAATGGAAAATAATGGATATATAAAAATGCTTACAACTGGGGCTGCCCCAGTTGAAGACCACTAGCTCAACACGTAGGCTTGCTACACATGCTTCCCATATTGCTTTTACTCTTCTGTTGATCACTTTTTATGCCAACATCTGTTATTTCGATGTTTTGTAAACATTTTTATATATTAAAATCTTCTATTTTTTATGACCTGCACCATATGGAGCCCCCCTTCTTTTCTTTTTCTTTTATGGTCTGAATGTGGCACCGTGTGAATGTATGTGTCACTCATACACTCATTGACCTCTTCCTGAGGTCCGGCTCACATTTCCTTTGGTAGATTTGCCTGAGTTTTCGGATATCTGGTCACTATACCTCGATCCAGATTGGCCGATTGATACAACGCCTGTCCTTGGAGGGACTTCTTCATTGAGTTCGTCCTACCTCCAGTTGGGAGCATAGATGAGCGTTTGACTTTTGGTCATAACACATGCCTGATTGGCCCATTGTCGTACGACAGGTGTGCCCACTGTGTCCGGTAAGAAGTACCCATCCATTATTTTCCATCTGGTGAATGTACATCTGTTGCCTGTTACCTGCCGTGTTATACAGTCATCATCACATTTACATCACTTTTACTATTCGCCACAAAGGATAACACTTCTGTCATTTGAGTGAACTTCCATATATGATCTTATTTTGTTTTTGTTCAACAGGATTTGGACTTTATTATGTTATAGTCACTATATAGCATTGTTTTATCATGTTGTATTGCACATTTGTACATATCTATTGATATGGAACATACTGTACGTCACTATCACAGTCATTTATACCCACAAGCGCTACACTTCTCTACTTGCATGGCATATAATAGCTCTATGCATTTCGTGGATTGATCCACTCTTCAGGAGTATGCACGTGAGTTCAATAAAAAATATAATAGGAGTTGCTGTATGCTCTGATCCTACCCAAATATGTGTGCGCTGTAATATTTTCTTCTACTGTATGGTCTTATGGCTGCACCATCTTTAATGCATCTTTTAGGGTGTGCCCCCCAAATATCTTGTTTGTATATTGTATGGATTCTGACCAAATCCCTTTGGGTGAGGAGCACCCCACTCCCTCATCAAGTACCTCTCATTAGTGTCCACCTGTGTCATGGGTGGAGACCTCAAGATTCTCCCATTTAGAAGAGTGTATTGCTCTCATGGTTCAGAGATGCAGGATCTCCCAGTCTATGGATAGTGTAGGACCCACTAATCATGGGGTACTTTGTCGCAGTAAGTGGGCTTAGCACCATATAGCAATATGATGTGACGAAATCCCCATATTTTTTGGTTAATGTTTTTTGAAAATGTTTAGGTGTTTTTAAACTAGCCTTGCTGGAGGTAAATGTCTTTTTTCCATGTTTGCGCTGTAATATTTTCTTCTACTGTATGGTCTTATGGCTGCACCATCTTTAATGCATCTTTTAGGGTGTGCCCCCCAAATATCTTGTTTGTATATCGGCTTGGGGTTCTCAATGAAATACCACAATGCTGTTCAGCTTCCTGTCACTGTGTAACTGCCTGTCCGTATGAGGTACAAGCAGAAAGATACACTGACAAGTCTGCAGGAGTCCTGCATGGCACCCACATTCTGCTGATCGCAGGTGCAATGCTTTATAGGCTCCAAGTTATATATATCAAAGCCCTGCAGGCAACATGTCCTTTCGCTATAGGTATCATATAAATATAGATATGAATGGAAACATCACTGTCATGCATATCTAAATTCATCCTGTCCAAACTCTTAACCATATGATTGCTGGCAAAATGGAATTCCAGACTCTTTCCATTAAAATGCAATCCTGCCAAAATCCAAGATGTCCGGGAAAAATGACAATAACAGAGGATGTGGAGAGGATGTGGAGAGGATGTGGACTACAAGCCATTTACGTTCTAATGCTCTGTCTCTATATCAATTATTATCATGCGTTTTATGTTGGGTGAATGAAACAAAGTAATAGGGGACCATCTTTGAGATGTTTAGCCTGGGTCTACCAGTGCCCTAATGGCCCTGTCTGCAATGTATGTAAGTACCTAATGACTGGCAGATCTTAAGACAAGGATTGTTCTGTTGTATTGGAATTTATAGCCAATTGTAGATCTTTTCCCCTAGATATAAGACATTACTAGGATGTCCTTCTGCTCCCCTCCTACCTTCCCAATAGCCATTAAAATGCATGTTTATGTAATTGGAACATACAGTACATGTATATTAAAAGATCTTTCACACAAGATTGCACCAACAAGACTTCTCTTTTTTTCCCCCTCTTTGTTATCTGCAGTAGATTCTAATATAAATAGAGAGGGCTCTTTTCCTTACTGTCGAGTATGGTGCCAAACGTCATTTAGTAGCAATCTCTATTGTGCACATAAATCAGGCATTGAAGTCTGTGGAGTTAATCTAATCCAGTAAAATTATCTGTCTAGACTTAAATGTTAATAACCTTTGAAGGCAATATTAAGCGTTAATGTGTTACTAACTTCCTTAAAACAAATGTTCAATTGTATTATGCAATTTATAATCACTCACAGTTATGTAAAATTGTCCAGGGAGGCAGAAGATCATAAGAAGGCTGTAACTTGGGATGTTGTTTTCTATATAGGAATAAAAACATGCAAAACCATGTTAACTATGTTGAAATACAAACCAACAAAGATCCTAAAACAGCCTTTCACCCGCTAGACTGCTAAAGCATAAAACTGCAATTATTGCAGTCGTGCATGATAGCTTTTCTAAAGTGTAAAAAAGTGGCTTAAAATCTGCCTACCTAATTGCAGAAAATTGGTTTTCTTCTTATAGTTTGCCCTTTAACCACTTCCATACCGGGCACTTTCGCCCCTTCCTGCCCAGGACAATTTTGAGCTTTCAGTGCTGTCGCACTTTGAATGACAATTGCGTGGTCATGCAACACTGTACCCAAACAAAAAGACCGACATTTTTGAAAAAAGAAGTTTTTCTTCCTTTTTTTTTCGTTTTTATAAAATTTTGTTTTCTCCTTTACCGACGGGCACTGATGAGTCGGCACTGATGGGCACTGATGAGGCGGCACCAATGGGCACTGATGAGTTGGCACTGATAATGTGGCACTGATGAGGAGGCACTGATATGTAGAATTGATGGGCACTGATAGGCAGCACTGATATGCAGCACTGATGGGCACCGATAGGTGGCACTGATATGCAGCACTGATGGGCACTGACCGGCGGCACTGATGGGCACTGAAAGGCAGCACTGATGGGCACTGACAGGTAGCATTGATGGGCACTGACCGGCGGCACTGATTGGCACTGATAGGCAGCACTGATTGGCACTGACAGGTGGCATTGATAGACACTAATAGATGTCACTGATGGGCAGCACTGATTGGGCAGGTACTGACAGGTATTAATGCTGGGCACTGATTGGCACTGTGATGGACACTGATTGACATTGTAGTGGGCTCTGATTGGCACTGTGATGGGCACTGATTGGCACTGAGTGGGCACTGGCAGACTTTATTATTGGGGCACTGCTGGGCACTGATTTGCAGCTGATTGGCACATCTGATGGGGCTGTGCTGATAATCAATGTGCTGATTATTAGCACAGACCCCCCCTGACAGGGAGAGCCGCCAATTGACTCTCCCTGTCAGCGCGAACCGAGGAATGCTGTTTCCAGGCACTTCCTGGTTCTCGCGATGATCAGCTGTGATTGTGGTCACAGCTGATCACGTGGTAAGAAGCCTCTGTCAGAGGCTTCTCTGTCAGAGGCTTCTTATCACGATTGGACAGATTGACACGCCACACTCGCTATAGCCGAGCTGCGCGCCCCCGGGGGCACGAGCCAGCATGTTATCCTGCTGGACGTTATATGACGCCCAGTCAGGATAACAGAACCACTTCCCGGCTGTCATTCTGTTATAGGCCGGGCCGCAAGTGGTTAAGGTAAGTTGAATGTTTTGGTCACTGGATGTTCACTGGTGAAAGAGCATGATGATACAGATGGGCTGATTTACTATAGAGTTGAAAAATCTGAATATACTTCAGTTGTCTAATCTTTTGAAGATTGAATAAGTAAACAGGAATTTGCTTTCACATGATTGGACAATTTAGGTGAATGTTCACACAATTTATTGTGTGAAGATTGGAATTTTTTTAATTAATTTAAAGTGTTACTAAACCCAGGACCCTGCATTCACTATATCTGGTCTCCCACAGTACACAGAACACGGAAATGCAATTATTTTAGTAAATATAAACTGCTAAATACCTTTTCTCATCTGCAGTTAGAGCAGTTTTGTGACTTCTATCAGTGTCCAGCCAAGCACTGGTTAAAGCTTGTAGGAGGAGTTTTCTGACTGTCCTATGGGACTGCAAGACTACTGACCCTCTGTCTGGACAGTGCTGATTGGCCCTGTGCTAATCACATGCATTTTACCAAGAAAAAAAAAAACCTCTCTAGCAATACACACCAAACTGCGCATGTGCAGCCTGACTCCATAGACTCTGTGTTATCAGGAAATTATCAGGGGACAGTGGAAGAAGGAGAGGATCAGGGAAGATGGGATCAAACAGCATTTTTACACAATGCAGAGGATTAACCCCTTAGGTTCCACAGTGAGTATAACAAGCATGCTTTACTGCAAATACTGTACAGACTGATTTTATTGTTGTGGGGTTAGTAACACTTTAACCTCCAAATCGCGATTCTTTGAAAAACAAGCATGATCTGGTTGTAGAACTTTGTTTGGCTTATTACAAGCCGTGGATACACCATTGCCTCTAACACCTATAAGAGGAATACGCATGCTGCAAGTTGGTCTACACATAGTCAGCCCAGGGGAACCCAGACTTGCTTCCAACCTTGACCACATCCAAAAAGGGAACATTTTGTTCATTAAAAATGTATTTTTTTTGCTCCCTAATTAGCACAGTATACAAGATAAAGCTCTTATGCATTTCCTGATATGCTTAACACTTTGTCAAAAAGTATGTATCACAGAATCCAACTTGGGTCAACATTGAATCACACCATTAAGCCAGCCATATGCAGTACAAAAGCTTTGCCTACTGTGACTAGTGACTATCTCTACACCAGCCTTTCTCAACCTTTTCAACACAGAGGAACCCTTGAAATAGTTCTCCGGTCTTGGGGAACCCTTGCTAAAAATTAGAAATCTACTACTAATGATACAATAGTGTGATGGTCAGTGGGACGAATGGTCCTTACACTTGTGGTCATTGGGAAGAATAACCTCCTTACAGATAGCTAAAAAGATCAATGGTGTCAGTGGGAACTTATCTGAGAGGCAGAAATTGCCCAATGCTGAAGGAACCCTTAGCAACCTTTGAAGTAATCCTGGTTGAGAATGACTGCTCTACACAGTCAACAGTGAAAAAGAGAAATCTCATTTCATCTTTACTTTAACCTTGCCCATCAACATATGCAATAACAGTCAATAGTAAACAAAAGAAAAACCCTACTGGATTTTAGGGTTTTGTTTCCTAATGAACTGGACAAAATCCAATCTGTGAGTGGTCCTGTCAGTATCTCTGTGCCTGACATCCTTCGAAAAATAGAAGGAGCCAGGCTTAGATTTGTCAGCCAAACAGGCCTGAGTCCAATCAGATGCATGTGCTGTTTGAGTATTCCAACATCTGACCAGCTGTCAGCTGTACCAGGAGATTCGCTCATCTATGCTAATAAGCATAGATGGTGGAATTTGTCAGATTTTTTTCATTCAGCTTGCAGAGCTGATTGAAGTGTATGGCAGGCTTTAGCCACCATTTCTTATCAAGTTAAAAATTACACTAGCATATAAATACTATTGCATCAATGACTTACCAATTTGGTATTGCACACAGGCTTACATGTTTTATATGCCACTGATGCTCTTATTTGCAGTTCAGCACTAATGCCGCTTACACACGGTCAGACTTTTCGACCGGACTTGTCCGATGGACGCCGATGGACCAAATCCGGCGGACAATCCGATCGTGTGTGGGCTTCACCGGACCTTCAGCAGACTTTTCCAGTCGCAAATCTGACGGACTTTAGATTTGGAACATGCTTCAAATCTTTACGTCGTAACTCCGCCGGACCCAGAAATCCGCTCGTTTGTATGCTAGTCCGACGGACAAAAACCCACACTAGGGCAGCTATTGGCTACTGGCTATCAACTTCCGTATTTTAGTCCGGTGTACGTCATCACGTATGAATCCGTCAGACTTTGGTGAGATCGTGTGTAGGCAAGTCCGGTCATTAGAAAGTCTGTTGAAAGTCCGCCAAAAGTCAGTCGAAAGTCTGTCGAAAGTCTGTCGGATGGGCTGTCGGACTTTTGTAGCTGAAAAGTCCGACTGTGTGTACGTGGCATTAGAATGGCGATTACATGGAGGAGCACTCCTTTGTGTAACTCCATACTACGTACCTCAAGTTCAAAGTTGTTATCAGTAGTCAGTTCAGAGTTGGTATCTATGCTTTATTTGCTAGGGTATTTTGCTTTCTAAAAACCCTCTGTGGGTTTGACAACCAGACAGGTAGACTCGTGGTTCATCCTTCCCAAAGTTTCTTAGACCAGTTAACAAACCTGCCTAATTTTTTCTTGGTTGTTTTTCTTTAAAGCATCTTGGTGGGAGAAATATACACTTCCCTTAGGTAAGTAAGCATATGAAAACCCTAACTATTATCTTCAGATTCATATGTTTTCCATGTTGTGCCATAAAAGCTAAATAAAGTTATGGATAAGTTCATGGACAAACTGTTAGTTTTAAGTAAAGCAGTTTCAACACTTGCTTATACTTGACAGCTATTTCTGGAAAATGAAAATCACTACATATAATGTATGCCACCGGGAAGCTGGATGCGTAAGCCTCCTAGAGAGATCTTGTATGATAAGTTCAATGAGCTAGAATCCTTCCCAAGTGAACATTATAAGCATTCTTTCAAAATAGTGGTCTGGCCCCACACGATTCAAGCAGAGTCTTGCCAGGACATTTGAAAATAATTTTTCATACATTCAGTTGTAGAATTATTAACATGAAGTTGCACACACGTCGATCTTTTTGTTAAATGGAAGAGTGAAAGAACGCTTGTTGACAGCACCATTAAGATTCTTTTAGAGGAAAATAAACACAAAAATTTTAGCCGTTAAAGATAGGCAACAAGTTAATTAATACCATCCTAAAGAATTTTTAATAACACAGTTCTGAAGTCACTCTACATTT
This sequence comes from Aquarana catesbeiana, assembly GCF_042186555.1. NCBI lineage: Eukaryota > Metazoa > Chordata > Amphibia > Anura > Ranidae > Aquarana > Aquarana catesbeiana. The sequence goes on from NC_133326.1 coordinate 269,114,471, forward strand.
TGTTATCAGGAATCTTAAAGAGTAATGTTCACATAACCCTCTGAGTTAGATCAATTCCACGTGGGAATGTTATGCTATGAGAAAATTATTGTTAGATAAAATAACAAACACAGTTAAAATAGTTTATACAGTTTAGCAGATTGACTCCTTTGCCTGTTATATTTGTTTGGTACTCTAGACTGTGGCTATAACAATAGACAGCCTGAATGACAATTTTATATGTTTAAAGTGCTCCAGAGTTTGAGGGAGACAGTTGTCATTAGAACAAGGATGAAGCCAAAAATCTCCTCAGTGGGTACACTGACAGATGTATTATCCCAACAGAGGCTCTAGCCTTCCCACTATGCCCAATGTTGAAACAGAATTATGATCCTTAAAAACAGATGAAAAGTTCAGAATAGTTTAACCACCTCCCGCTTGCGCTATAGCCAAAAGATTTTTAAAGCGCGGGCTCACATTGCCAGGAGGGCATCTATGGATGTCCTCCTGTGATCGCGCCTCCTGTGTGCCCCCACAGTATTTGTGGCACTTGAGGAGAGCTGATAACTGGCAAAGCCACACAGGGGACATCTACACTGATAATCAGGGCACTGGTCATCAGTGTCCTGATTATTAGTGCAGCCCCAAATTGCCTTCAGTGCTGCCAATCAGTGCCCATCAGTGCTGGCTATCAGTACCCGTCAATGCAGCCTATTCGTGTCCATTAGTGCTGCCTATCAGTGCTACCTATCAGTGCCTATAAGTGCCACCTATCAGTACCCATCAGCTCCACCTATCAGTGCTGCCTATCAGTGCACATCAGTGCCATCTATCAGTGCCACCTATCAGTGCCCATCAATGTCACCTATCAGTGCCCATCAGTGCCACATATCAATGCAGCCTCATCAGTGCCTTCTCATCAGTGCCCATCAGTGCTGTCTCATCAGTGCCACCCAATCAGTGCCCATTAGTGCAGCCTATCAGTGCTCATCAGTGCAGCCTATCAGTGCAGCCTCATCAGCGCACATCAGTGAAGGATAAAAATGACTTATTTTGAAAATATTATACCAGAAACTAAGAAAAACTAATTTTTTTTTTAAATGTTCGGTACTTTTCTTTGTTTAGCAAAAAATAAAAACCCAATGGTGATTAAATAGAACCGAAAGAAAGCTCTATCTGTCTCAAAAAAATATAAAAATTTAGTCTGGGTACAGTATTGCATGACCGCGCAATTGTCATTCAAGGTGTGATAGCGTTGAAATCTGAAAATTGGCCTGGGCAGGAAGGGGGTGAAAGTGCCCAGTAGGCAAGTGGTTAACCCGCTCATGCCGATATACGTCGTCAAAGTAGCATGGGTGCGCAAAATGATGTCGCTGCATCATCCGCGGCTAGCGGGTGCCACAAAAGAGTGCAAAAATATAAAAAATACTAAAGCGCTAATAGATTAAAAAGTATAGGTGTGTGCCAATATGCAATTAGTGTAAAATTGATGATAAAGTGCAAAGTGATTGTAAATGTGTGTGAATATTTTTGTTACTCCTCTATATCATGTGCTTCCACCTCCACCCTCTATTGCATGACATAGAATACTGTGTGAAAAAAAATCAAAATTCACATACCAAATCCACATACAATCCTAAAAAGTCCACATATATAAATAAATGAAAATTAGAAAAATCCACATATATAAAAATCCACATATATACCGAAATCCCTTACATGTAAAAGCTGCACCTTTGGTGAGTGTTCTGATATCACTAGTTAAAAATTATACATATAAATTTAAAAGTGCGCTTATACTCTAGATGCTCGTGCTGAGTGATTAGTGTTTTTTTTAAAAATCAAGTGAATAACTTATGACGTATAAACAATAAATATATACATATGTTTCAAATTCCTTAGTTATGGCACATATAGGTCCACGGGGCAATCTTGCAGTGTACTTTAAAACATGACAAGTCCGCTTGCTAAGTATGCATACAGGTATGGGGTATGGGGTATGGTGTGAAGTGCAATCAGCTGCAGCTCAGGACAAATGATTCCCCCCTTTTACAAATGGTGTTTCACATGCAGTCTCAAACGGCTTTCTTGTATGCTGGGGATCCGCTATTTATTATCTTCAATATTGTCTCTCAATCATGTAATATAAATAGAAAAGAATTCATTGCGCAATATGCTAAATACCATTAATTGGAAGAAAACTGAATCCACTCACATTAGATTAAAACATTATGGGCGCATAGAGCAGTCAGCTAGTCCACCTGTACTTTCCTCCTCACGCTGTACTACGAGTGACAGTTTTGCACTATGGATGACTTCACTAGGCTCCTCCAGACGCGTTGCGTCACATGTCACGTGACTTTATCAAGGGTCAAGATCAAGGTCCCGCGGACTCGATGTCCGCCGGGGGCCCGCGATCATGGCACGGAGAGGCAGAGTGGGGAGATGCCTATGTAAACAAGGCATTTCCCTGTTCTGCCTAGCAACATGACAGGGATCTACTGCTCCCAGTGATCAGGAGCAGTGATCTCTGTCATGTTCTAGTGAGCCCATCCCCCCTACAGTTAGAACATGCTGAGGGAACACAGTTAACCCCTTGATCGCCCCCTAGTGTTTAACCCCTTCCCTGCCAGTGACATTTACAGTGCATTTTAATAGCACTGATCGCTGAATAAATGCCAATGGTCCCAAAATAGTGTCAAAAGTGTCCAATCTGTCCGCCACAATGTCGCAGTCACAATAAAAATCGCAGCTCACTGCCTTTACTAATAAAAAAAAATAATAATAAAAATGCCATAAATCTATCCCCTATTTTGTAGAGGCAATAACTTTTCAATACATCAATATACACTTATTGCAATTTTTTACCAAAAATATGTAGAAGAATACATATTGGCCTAAACTGAAGAAGAAATTCTTTTTTAATATATTTTTGGGGGATATTTATTAAAGCAAAAATTAAAAAATATAGCTTTTTTTTTTCAAAATTGTCGCTCTTTTTTGTGTATAGCGCAAAAAATAAAAACTGCAGAGGTGATCAAATACCCCCAAAAGAAAGCTCTATTTGTGAGAAAAAAAAGAACATAAATTTTGTTTGGGTACAACGCCGCACGACCACCCAATTGTCAGTTAAATCGACGCAGTGCCATATCGCAAAAAAGGGCTTGGTCAGGAAGGAGGAAAATCCTTCCGGGGCTGAAGTGGTTAAAGAATTCAAAATAAAATGGAAAACAAATATGCATTCATAAATAAAGCTTCTATGATAAACTCTGCCCCCTATCTGCATCTTGTAGAATACATGCCCATAAACACTAGACATCTATAATATTTAGATTTATGTTTCCAGACACAGGTCCTTGTGGTGAGAGAACAATAATCTGCATTTTACATTTCACAGTTAGCAGTGCTCAGAGGTATGCACCTTCCAGTTGTCAGACTGGGCTGTCTCAGACAACAAACCACTTCTTGCTTTAGTTGTCAAGCTATTTTTTATGAACACCAGCTAAAAGAAATACAGTTTTCAAAGTAGGTATGAACACACTAAATATATTTAAATAATAATAGAAAAATTAATAATAAGTATTTAAAAAATCAAAAAACATTAACTTTTTTTTAGATGTTTGTGTATAAGACTTTAGGAAAACATGAAGAAAACCTGGATATTTATTCAAACAATCAACCAAATAAAAACTGCATATGTCCTAAAAAATTTTTAAAACTATTTATGTATACACATTAATCATAGCATCAGAGTCAACTTAACCTACACATATTGAAACCGCTAAACTACATTAATGACCCTTGGTCACCTAAGGTTAAATAATAACTGCTCTTTAGTGCGCTTATCCTTCTGTGGTCCATTTCCCTCCTCTAGTATTTTTTCAAAACAACATATTTACCAGGAATTTACTGCCTCTGGCTCCTTGGGTTTAACTGACTAGCTACTTACAGTTTTCCTTGATGAACTGCAATCAACAATACCTTATACAAAGTACTATTTCTTCTTACTGCCTGGAGTAAGTTCAGCATTTTTACCTGCAGTTTGCTCTATCTCCTTAAATGTCAGAGAACAACCAATGGTGCAAATGCTTTGAGAAAAGCAGCTGGTGAGAAGTAACAAATGCCTTAGGAATTTTTATCTCATATGTTGTTTTTAAAAAAATGGAAGCTATGGGCCATTTACAAGAAGATTACAAACTGTAAAATAGAATAGCAGCAGCTTGAAACAGTGAAGAGAAGGCAAAAGATGGGGAAAAATAAACTAAAAAAGGGAAGATCCTTGATGTCCACAGAAGTCAGAAAGTCTCCCTGGGGAAGAGAGGTGATAACAGATATAATGAATTTATGTATTTAAAGGAAGACATTTAGAAATGAGAGATCCAAGGTGGGGTAAATGTCCTCTTTGAGTATGGTCGATCTCTTTAAGGGAAATCAATTAGCTAGCAATATTTTGGCAAGGTACAGACCCAAGTAAGATGTGTTTTTTTTTTCCAATTTTCAACTGAAATTACCAAAAAAAAGAGTAGAGTTTGTGCTATACATAGAGAAGGAAGAACCAGGGCCAGTAATAGTACACATACAAGAGCAGTCAATTGGTTCCACTAATCCAAGAGTAGTGCTGACCATCGCGATAGGCTGAAAATAAATTCTCTGATTTAGGTGCAATAGCTGCAAACTGAAATTGGTCAGAGCGATTCATTGTTCTTAGAGAACATACAGTAAAAGCCATATTTAATCAGTGGTCAACAGTTCCAGTTGCTCGGGGTTAATGCAAAGCAACATGCCTGGACAAGTCCTGCTAGCGTCAGCATGCCTGCTAACTTCAGTTAGTCTAACAAGGGGTTACAGCAGCGTGCCCTAGGGGGGTCTGCCTATCAGTTTGGCAGAAGCCAGCCTGTCTGGAAGCAAGGGGGCGGTGCCACACCCTGGAGGAGACCCAGCGTTCCCTGCTAGCAGCAGACACCATGTGGCAGCGGAGCAAGATGGTGAAGGGTGGACGTCTACTCCCGAGTCTGACTTGGTTGCCTGAAATGCAGGAGTGGGCACTGGTGGACACTGGTGTCCAATTAGAGCTTCGCTGGGGATTCGCCCTTGGGGTGATTGATGGGACGCAGCGGTTGTGCCTGCTATGTGCAGAGTGTCGGATTCCAACCACGGTGGTCACTGCCTGGGCCCGCTGCGGCCATTGTGGAGAACCACTCACTCGACTGGGGTCCATCCAGCAGGAGTCGCAATACTATACTGCGGACCTGCTATCAGGACTCTGTTGCCTGTTGCCTGGAAGTCCCGGAAGGCCAGAGAGGGCCTAGAATCATCCTTTGAAGGTGGAGTGTAGTCACGGCCTAGCGACTCCCTCGCGAACAGAGCGGACATTGGTGGAGAAGAGACTGTTGTGACCTGTGGCCTGGCCAGGGACCTGGCAACTCTGAGTACTGCCCAGCAGGAACCAGATAAAGTCCCTGAGGTGCCAGCCAACTCTAAGCCCCATGCCATCTTAGTTCAGAGGGTGCCAGTGTCAAAGGAAGGAGCGCCTTCAGGTAAGCTGGACAGAGAGAGCGAGGGCTGGGTGATTGCTATCAGGACTCTGTTGCCTGCAGCTGCGGAAGTCCCAGAAGGCCGGAGAGGGCCTAGAATCATCCTTTAAAGGCGGAGTGGAGTCACTGCCCAGCGACTCTCTCACAGAGTGGACATTGGAGGAGAAGAGACTGTTGTGACCTGTGGCCTGGCCAGGGACCTGGCAATTCTACCCAGCAGGAACCAGATAAAGTCCTTGAGGTGTCGACCAACTCTAAAGCCCCTTGCCATCTTAGTTCAGATGGAGCCAGTGTCAGAAGAAGGAGCGCCTTCAGGTGAGCAGGACAGAGAGAGTGAGGGCCGGGTAATTGATTGGGGTTCCCCCAGACTGCAGGCTGAGTTTGGATCCCTAGAGAGACTGGCGGTGGTCATCCCCGGGTGAAAGCTCAGAAGAGGAGTGAGAAACTGGGGGATCTCAAATCCAGGAGGCCTAGTCTGAAAGTGGAGACAGTCCGTAGGGGGGTCTGAAGAAGCCACAGCAGCCCTGACCAGCAGCAGGCAGCTTTTCTTTAACAGACCCTCCACCACCCAGACCAGAGCACTAGCCTACTGTCAGTGGGTTGTGAGGTCCCAAGACGCATGTGTCCTGCCAGGAAAAAGAAAGCCCAAAGGAATTGCCAAGGTGTTCCAGTGGGAAGTGCAGAGGAGGATGGCTCTGGAGTGGGGTCTGGATTATCCTTATGTCCCTCCCCAGATCATGGACATTGTGGAGAACTCCCAAGAAGAGTGGGAGAATGACATGATTTGGGATTTCTTGCAAATCCCTAAGCCTTTGTGGGTGCCAGAGAGAGATCTGGGCCTGCTTCATGGTCATTCAGAGTGAGTGGCGGCTGGGGAGACCCATTTGCAAGGACCGGGTGCTCATTGCAAAGGCAGGATGGCCTACAAGGAGCCAAAGGGGGGGCCAGAAGAGGTTGCCGGACCCCCATTTCTATGCCTAGGAGACTGTGAGGAGTTACAGCTGGCATGGAGATTGTGCGCATGAACTGCTGGGGAGTAGCAGAATGTGTTTTTGTTTCCTCCTGATTTGCTACATGATCAGACCGGCCTGCCACCCTGGATGTGCCCAACTGAAGAACGGTTTCCCCTGTTGCAAGGACATGGAAGGGTGAGGTCTGATTCTGTTTGAACTCTTTTACGGAGCCTGTTTGTCCAGGGGGGGGTCCTCCCATCAGGAACTCTGAAGAAGAACTGTTCAATTTGCTCATATGTTTTTTTCTCCCCATTGTTTCTGTCAGCAGGCTATAACCCCAATTCAATTCTGTCGGCGGGATGTTAACCCCCCTGACAGAAACTGTGTACAGTGTATAGTTAGGTCTGAGCGTAGGATGTGTTAAACGGTTTTGTCTTCTCTTAGGGTCCTTTGGGATGGGACAGCTGTCCATCCCCTCCAGCTGGAGACAAGAAAATTCCTGCGTAGTGTAGCTTCAGCCAAAAAAATCTATTTTTAAGCTTTTTGGAAAACATAGGGAAGGGTTATCACCCCTGTGACATTTGTTTTGCTGTCTGTGCACCTCTTTAGAAGATTTTACCTCACTTTCTGTCCCAATGACAAATGTTTTTTGACAATTTTAGGTTTTTACTGAAACAAGGATTGGTGATAAAGCATCAGTGGAAAGGAGACAGGTTTTTGCCATATTAACTCTTACAGGAGAGAATTTCCCTTCCTAGGGGTAGATTTCATCTCACTTCCTGTTGTCTTCTTCCGTTTGCAAGTAGGAGTCCTTTGTAAGTTGGATGTTTGAAAGTAGGGGCCTGCCCTTTATACTCTGCAGAAATTGGGGCCTTAGGTGTTGATGTTGCCACAACACTGTAAGCCCTCACAGTTACTCTTGGTGGGCGCAGGAACGGGCTCTGCTGTGAAATATTAGATTAAGAATTGTAATTACATGCCCCTGTTGAACGGGGTCAGAAAAATTGGGCCTTTGGTGGTGGTGGTGCTGGTGCCACACTGTAAGTCCTCACAGTTACTCTTGGTGGGAGCAGAAACGGGCCCTGCTGTGAAATATTAGATCATGAATTGTAATTACATGTCCCTGTTATACAGGGGCAGAAAAATTGGGCCTTAGGCACTGGTGCCACAACACTGCAACCCCTCACAGATACTCTAATTGGAGCACAGGAATGAGCCCTCCTGTAAAATATTGCATCAAAAATTGTAATTACACGCTGATGCTAAACAGGGGATGAAAAATTGGGCCTTAGGCACTGGTGCTGGTGCCACAACACTGCAACCCCTCACAGATACTCTAGTTGGAGCACAGGAACGAGCCCAGCTGCAAAGTATTGCATCAAAAATTGTAATTACACGCCCCTGCTAAACAGGGGCTGAAAAATTGGGCCTTATTCACTGGTGCTGGTGCCACAACACTGCAACCCCTCACAGATACTCTAGTTGGAGCGCAGGAACAAGCCCTGCTGCAAAGTATTGCATCAAAAATTGTAATTACCCGCCCCTGTTAAACAGGGGCTGAAAAATTGGGCCTTAGGCACTGGTGCTACAACACTGCAACCCCTCACAAATACTCTAGTTGAGTGCAGCAACAAACCCTCCTTGCAAAATATTGCATCAAAAATTGTAATTACACGCCCCTGTTAAACGGGGGCTTAAAAATTGGGCCTTAGCCACTGGTGGCGGTGCCCAGAACCAAAAATATTCTTACAAGCTATCAGCATGATTATTGAGGAGGAAGAGGGTAGTCACTCAGCATAACAGGATAGTCACTCAGCATCAGCATCAGCATAGGCAGTCTTGAAGGGATCTGACATTTCAAAAAAAATTATTTGGTTACATCAGCATCTGGTGCTTGGTAGCTGGCGGTGATCCAAGACTGATTCATTTTTATGAAGGTCAGTTGATCGACCGAGTCGGTGGACAGGTGCACCCTGTGATCGGTTACAAAACCTCCAGCAGCACTGAATGTGCATTCCGAAAGAACACTGGATGTAGGACAGGGCAGTAGCTCAATTGCATACTGTGCAAGCTCTGGCCAGTGATCCATCCTCAAGACCCAGTAACACAGAGGATTTTCGGTGGGAAAGGTGTCCAAGTCAGATCTTGCCCCTAAGTGTTCCTGCACCATGTAAAATAGGCGCTGGCGATGGTTGCTGGAACCGATCATACCTTGGGGCTGCGGACTAAAAAATTGTCTGAGCGCATCGGTCAGACGGCCACCTTCTTCACCGCTCCTTCTTTGACTGACCGATGCCTCAGCAACACGTTGTCCAGGAACAGGAGTTTGTAACCTCCCAGTCTCTGGGAACGCGTTGCACAGACCTTTCTGCAAGGCCTCCCGGAGATTTTTCATCCTCTGCTCTCTCTGCGATGGCAAGATAAGGTCCACAACCTTACCCTTGTAACGTGGATCAAGGAGGGTTGCCAGCCAGTATTGATCCCTCTCCTTGATACCACGAATACGAGGATCCTTCTGCAGGCTTTGCAGGATCAGGGAGGCCATGCAGCATAGGTTTGCTGAGGCATTCGGTCAGGAGTCCTCTGGGTCACTCCTCCCAGCCACGTACAAGTCCATGGGTTTCTTGGGACTGTAAATGATCCCTTAAAGACTGCTGCTGATGCTGAGTGCCAGGCTCTACCTCCATGCTGACACAATCCTCCTCCTCCTCCTCTTCCTGTGTGATCGGCGGCCACGCAGGAACACTGTCTGAATAAAGGGGGGAGAGCTAAGGAAGTCCTCCTCTTCCTGCCACTGTTCTGCCTCAAGTGCCCTGTCCATTATTCCATGCAGCGCGTGCTCCAACAGGTAGACAAGGGGGACAGTGTCACTGATGCATTCACTGTCACTGCTCACCATCCTCGTGGCCTCCTCAAATGGTGACAGGACAGTGCATGCATCCCTGATCATGGTCCACTGGGGTGGGGAAAAAAAAACAAGCTCTCCTGACCCTGTCCTGGTGCCATAGTCGCACAGGTACTCATTGATAGCCCTCTGCTGCGTGTGCAGTCGCTGCAGCATGGCCAACGTTGAGTTCCACCTGGTGGGCATGTCACATTAGGCGGTTCTTGGGCAGGTTAAATTCCTTTTGGAGGTCGGGCAACTGAGCACTGGCATTATATGACCAGCAGAAATGCACACAGACTTTCCTGGCCTGCCTCAGGACATCCTGTAAGTCCGGGTACCTGCCCAAGAACCTCTGCACCACCAAGTTAAGGATGTGAGCCAAACAGGGCACATGGGTCGTTTGTCCCTGTCGAAGGGCGGAGAGGAGGTTGGTGCCATTGTCGCAAACCACCATTCCTGCCTTAAGTTGGCGTGGCGTCAACCACCTCTGAACCTGCCCCTGCAGAGCTGACAGAACCTCTGCCCCAGTGCGGCTCCTGTCCCCCAAGCACACCAGCTCAAGCACTGTAAGGCATCTTTTGGCCTGCGTAGTTGTGTAGTCCCTTGAACGCCTACGGAGCACCGCTGGTTCCGAGGACAAAGCACAGGAAGAGGCCATGGAGGAAGAAGAAGAGGAGGGGGTGGAGGAGAGAGGTGTGTCAGAATCACCAGTAGTAGCATTTTGGAGGCATGGTGGCGGAACAACCTCCAACACTACTGCACCTTGTCCTGCATACTTCCCAGCTGTCGGCAGAGTCACCCAATGCGCCGTGAAACTTAGGTAATGTCCCTGTCCATGCCTGCTGGACCATGAGTCAGCGGTAATATGCACTTTACTGCTGACCGCCCTGTCCAGCGAGGCATGGACATTGCCTTCCACATGCCAGTAGAGAGCCGGCATCGCCTTCCGTGAGAAAAAGTGGCGTTTGGGTACCTGCCACTGAGGAACCGCACATTCCACAAACTCATGGAAGGGGGCAGAGTCTACCAACTGAAAAGGTAGCAGTTCAAGTGCTAGCAATTTTGTCAAGCTAGCATTCAGCCGCTGGGCATGTGGATGGCTGGGAGCGAACTTCTTTTGGCGGTGCAGCAGCTGGGGCAGGGAAATTTGCCTGGTACAATCTGACGTCGGTGTACCGATAGCAGATTGCCCACAAGTACTTGGCTGTGACACACCTAATTCTACACCTTCATTCCTCTCAGTGCAGGTCTCAGAGAGGACTGAAGGTATAGTGGGGCTGGAGATCTCAGCTGATGAGGAGCAAGGAGAGGTCCTCTTTGTTCTTTGGTGTGGGTCTTTTAGGTACGCTTGCCAACGAACTGCATGGCAGGTCAACATATGTCTGGTCAAGCATGTGGTGCCCAAGCGGGAGACATATGTTGCAAATAGTAGCGGTGCGATCTGATGCACTCGTCTCAAAAAAGGCCCACACCAAAGAACTTTTGGAATAATGCGCAGAGACAGAACAGAACCTGCTTGCCCTCTTTTATTGGCTTGTGACTGTCTGCCTCTCCTTGTTGGCCTTCCAGACATACTAATGGCCTGCAGTGAGATGTAGCTGCACTAAGCTGGGAATTACAGACCAGTTAGCCTAACATCAATAGTATATAAAATCTTGGAGGGGATGATAAGGGACTATATACAAGATTTTAGTAATAAGAACGATATCATTAGCAGTAATCAGCATGGATTCATGAAGAATCGTTCTTGCCAAACCAATCTATTAACTTTCTATGAGGAGGTGAGTTGCCATCTAGATAAAGGAAGGCCCGTAGACGTGGTGTATCTGGATTTTGCAAAAGCATTTGACACAGTTCCCCATAAACGTTTACTGTACAAAATAGGGTCCGTTGGCATGGACCATAGGGTGAGTACCTGGATTGAAAACTGGCTACAAGGGCGTGTTCAGAGGGTGGTGATAAATGGGGAGTACTCAGAATGGACAGGGGTGGGTAGTGGGGTTCCCCAGGGTTCTGTGCTGGGACCAATCCTATTTAATTTGTTTATAAACGATCTGGAGGATGGGATAAACAGTTCAATCTCTGTATTTGCAGACGATACTAAGCTAAGTAGGGCAATAACTTCTCCACAGGATGTGGAAGCCTTGCAAAAAGACCTGAACAAATTAATGGGGTGGGTGACTACATGGCAAATGAGGTTCAATGTAGAAAAATGTAAAATAATGCATTTGGGTGGCAAAAATATGAATGCAATCTATACACTGGGGGGAGAACCTCTGGGGGAATCTAGGATGGAAAAGGACCTGGGGGTCCTAGTAGATGATAGGCTCAGCAATGGCATGCAATGCCAAGCTGCTGCTAATAAGGCAAACAGAATATTGGCATGTATTAAAAGGGGGATCAACTCCAGAGATAAAACGATAATTCTCCCGCTCTACAAGACTCTGGTCCGGCCGCACCTGGAGTATGCTGTCCAGTTCTGGGCACCAGTCCTCAGGAAGGATGTACTGGAAATGGAGCGAGTACAAAGAAGGGCAACAAAGCTAATAAAGGGTCTGGAGGATCTTAGTTATGAGGAAAGGTTGCGAGCGTTGAACTTATTCTCTCTGGAGAAGAGACGCTTGAGAGGGGATATGATTTCAATTTACAAATACTGTACTGGTGACCCCACAATAGGGATAAAACTTTTTCGCAGAAGAGAGTTTAATAAGACTCGGGGCCACTCATTACAATTAGAAGAAAAGAGGTTTAACCTTAAACTACGTAGAGGGTTCTTTACTGTAAGAGCGGTAAGGATGTGGAATTCCCTTCCACAGGCGGTGGTCTCAGCGGGGAGCATTGATAGACTCAAGAAACTATTAGATAATCACCTGAATGACCGCAACATACAGGGATATGTAAGGTAATACTGACACATAATCACACACATAGGTTGGACTTGATGGACGTGTGTCTTTTTTCAACCTCACCTACTATGTAACTATGTAACTATATATATATATATATTCTGATACTGCAGCTAGCAAAATCAACTGCCTGCCTGTAGTATTATTAGTATGAGAACACCACCAATCTTCTACAGGTAGCTTTAGCTGAACATTGTACAGAGGTCGCACTACACTAACTTGTAGCTTTAGCTGAACACTGTGCAGAGGACGCACTACACTAACATTTAAATAATGTAGCTGCCTGCGGTAGTGATAGCATCAGGAAAACACCACCAACCTTCTACAGGTAGCTTTAGCTGAACACTGTGCAGAGGACGCACTACACTAACGTTTAAATAATGTAGCTGCCTGCGGTAGTGATAAGGTCAGGAAAACACCACCAAACTTCTACAGGTAGCTTTAGCTGAACACTGTGCAGAGGATGCACTACACTAACATTTAAATAGTGTAGCTTCCTGCGGTAGTGATAGGATCAGAAAAACACCACCAATCTTCTACAGGTAGCTTTAGCTGAACACTGTGCAGAGGTCGCACTACACTAACTTGTAGCTTTAGCTGAACACTGTGCAGAGGTCACACTACACTAACTTGTAGCTTTAGCTGAACACTGTGCAGAGGACGCACTACACTAACGTTTAAATAATGTAGCTGCCTGCGGTAGTGATAGCGTCAGGAAAATACCACCAACCTTCTACAGGTAGCTTTAGCTGAACACTGTGCAGAGGACGCACTACACTAACGTTTAAATAATGTAGCTGCCTGCGGTAGTGATAGGATCAGGAAAACACCACCAAACTTCTACAGGTAGCTTTAGCTGAACACTGTGCAGAGGTCACACTACACTAACTTGTAGCTTTAGCTGAACACTGTGCAGAGGTCGCACTACACTAACTCATAGCTTTAGCTGAACACTGTGCAGAGGATGCACTACACTAACGTTTAAATAATGTAGCTGCCTGCGGTAGTGATAGCATCAGGAAAACACCACCAACCTTCTACAGGTAGCTTTAGCTGAACACTGTGCAGAGGACACACTACACTAACGTTTAAATAATGCAGCTGCCTGCGGTAGTGATAGGGTCAGAAAAACACCACCAATCTTCTACAGGTAGCTTTAGCTGAACACTGTGCAGAGGTCGCACTACACTAACTTGTAGCTTTAGCTGAACACTGTGCAGATGTCGCACTACACTAACTTGTAGCTTTAGCTGAACACTGTGCAGAGGTCGCACTACACTAACTTGTAGCTTTAGCTGAACACTGTGCAGAGGTCGCACTGCACTAACTTCTAGCTTTAGCTGAACACTGTGCAGAGGACGCACTACACTAACTTGTAAATAATGTAGCTGCCTGCGGTAGTGATAGGATCAGAAAAACACCACCAATCTTCTACAGTTAGCTTTAGTTGAACACTGTGCAAAGGACGCACTACACTAACTTGTAAATAATGTAGCTGCCTGCAGTAGTGATAGGATCAGAAAAACACCACCAACCTTCTACAGGTAGCTTTAGCTGAACACTGTGCAGAGGACGCACTACACTAACGTTTAAATAATGTAGCTGCCTGCGGTAGTGATAGAATCAGAAAAACACCACCAATCTTCTACAGGTAGCTTTAGCTGAACACTGTGCAGAGGTCGCACTACACTAACTTGTAGCTTTAGTTGAACACTGTGCAGAGGTCGCACTACAGTAACTTGTAGCTTTAGCTGAACACTGTGCAGAGGTCGCACTACACTAACTTGTAGCTTTAGCTGAACACTGTGCAGAGGTCGCACTACACTAACTTGTAGCTTTAGCTGAACACTGTGCAGAGGTCGCACTACACTAACTTGTAGCTTTAGCTGAACACTGTGCAGAGGACGCACTACACTAACTTGTAAATAATGTAGCTGCCTGCGGTAGTGATAGGATCAGAAAAACACCACCAATCTTCTACAGGTAGCTTTAGCTGAACACTGTGCAGAGGTCGCACTACACTAACATTTAAATAATGTAGCTGCCTGCGGTAGTGATAGAATCAGAAAAACACCACCAAGCTTCTACAGGTAGCTTTAGCTGAACACTGTGCAGAGGTCGCACTACACTAACTTGTAGCTTTAGCTGAACACTGTGCAGAGGTTGCACTACACTAACTTGTAGCTTTAGCTGAACACTGTGCAGAGGTCGCACCACACTAACTTGTAGCTTTAGCTGAACACTGTGCAGAGGTCGCACTACACTAACTTGTAGCTTTAGCTGAACACTGTGCAGAGGACGCACTACACTAATTTGTAAATAATGTAGCTGCCTTCGGTGGTGATAGGATCAGGAAAACACCACCAACCTTCTACAGGTAGCTTTAGCTGAACAGGGTGCAGAGGACGCACTACACTAACGTTTAAATAATGTAGCTGCCTGCGGTAGTGATAGGATCAGAAAAACGCCACCAATCTTCTACAGGTAGCTTTAGCTGAACACTGTGCAGAGGTCGCACTACACTAACTTGTAGCTTTAGCTGAACACTGTGCAGAGGTCGCACTACAGTAACTTGTAGCTTTAGCTGAACACTGTGCAGAGGTCGCACTACACTAACTTGTAGCTTTAGCTGAACACTGTGCAGAGGTCGCACTACACTAACTTGTAGCTTTAGCTGAACACTGTGCAGAGGTTGCACTACACTAACTTGTAGCTTTAGCTGAACACTGTGTAGAGGACGCACTACACTAACTGTAAATATTGTAGCTGCCTGACTGTGGTACTAATAGGATCAGTAGAACACCAGCAATTTTCTTCAGGTAGCTGTAAATACTGTAACAACACCTGCTTGCCTGTCAGTAGGAAGAGAATAACAAGAACAGATCTAGCTAAACTGAATACAGTATATATATATATATATATATATATATATATATATATATATATATATATATACAACACCTGGGATGCATATATATATATACACAATACACTGTAAGTGCAGCTAACTGACTGACTGTCCTGCCTAATCTATCTAACTTAAATCAAATGACACTGTCTCTCTGTCTCTGTCTCTCAATGCCAGAACACACTACACAGGGCCGCCGTGCAGGCGACCTTATATAGTGTGGGGCGTGTACTAAACCCCCTGAGCCATAATTGGCCAAAGCCACCCTGGCTTTGGCCAATTACAGCTCTCTGTACAGACGGCGCTGTGATTGGCCAAGCATGCGGGTCATAGTGCATGCTTGGCCAATCATCTGCCAGAAATGCACTGCGATGCTGCAGTGAATTATGGGCCATGACGCGCCACTCGAATTTGGCGCAAACGGCCCATATCGTTTGCAATTCGGCAAACGACCGAACAGATGATGTTAGAGTCGAACATGGGTTTGACTCGAACACGAAGCTCATCCCTAGTCACTGGCAGTGAAAACAGTCAGCTGTAGCCAGGAGGGCTGACAGGGCCTGAAGAGGACTGACTGGGAGCAGTAGTCTACCAGTAGCACAGCTAGCACCAATAAAACTTTCCATATTTTCTGCTACACTATAGAGGCTCACAGTCCCTGCCTGCAAAGGGCAAGTTACTTAGGCCTGGCTAAGCCAGTGTCAGGTCTAATCACCGTGTGCTAGCTGATCCTGGAACCACTAAATAGAAAGCGACATCCAGGAGGAATGGAACAAACCATTAAATAGGAAGTAAAGAGTTGTGCTGGAGGAGACTGGAGAAGTGTAAAAAGAGTGTACATAGTTGTCCCTAGCAACTGTGCTATTTTTTCACAGGCATCCCATAATTACCATCCCCAGCCAAGCTGAATTCCCCAAATAAAACAACAAAAAAACAAAGCCTGCAGACTGTTCATTGTCTTGGAGTGTCTGGGGATTCAATGTCGGGCTGGCCAGGGTGACAGATGGGCCACATTACTTAGCAGCCACTACGGGGTACCACTACCCCTTATTAAACTATAGCTTAAGGAGCTGAATTTTTAAATGTGTGTCACAGCTATTAATGTAATATGAAGGTGGACCACAAAAAAATATTACTATGGAACTGGTACCTAATTATGACCCTAAACAAGATGTACATTCCCATGTGATCACTTTTTTTTTCAGGCTTCACATGCTTGGATGCTACTATCATGATAGATGCATTTAAGGGAGTGTTAACAGGGGTTTCTGATATTACTTCATCCTGGTATAGCTGGTGAGGTGTAGTTCCCTGTCTAGCCACGAAGGGTCTCCATTCCCCTGTTTAGGGAGGTTAAATATAGAGCTTGGCAGGGTAAAGTGGTGGTTATAGTTGGAGTACTTAGAGAAATTCAAAGTGCAGTGCAGTGCAACTGTGGTCCCATCAGAGTGCCTGGAGCCTTAAACTGGCCAGAGATGGATCCAAGTTTGGCTAGTTCGGCAGGAACCATGTCTGCTTTTCAATGTTCAACAGAAGTTAGAGCGGCTTCTGTTGAACAGAAAAGTTGGAAAACTTTTGTCGATCAGCAGCCACTAATCAGTGTATTCTCACAGCTGAGAGTCCTACTATTAAAACACAATGTCCTAGCGTGAGGATTCCTCCATTCACCTTACATCAGCCAAATGTAGTTGATCTGGACGGTGGCCTTCCCTGGGTGGGGAATGCTGAGAAAGTCTTTTCTCTAGGGGGCTCATCCTAGGAAGAGTAGGAGTAGGTAACAGCGGGGCATCACTATTTCGTGCTACAAGTTACTAGATGTCAAGAGCTGTTATTTTTACAGTAAAGCAAGCAGAAAATGAAGATCCAGATTCATGTTTTATTGTGTGTCTGTCTGTGACCTACACCTGAAATATAATTATACACCTGGCTCAGCTAGGTTGGGCTGGAAGATTATGTAGACAATATATTGTGACTAGGGATGAGCTTCGAGTTGGAGCCGAACTTATGTTCGACTCGAACATCGGCTGTTCACCAGTTCGCCGAACAGCGAACAATTTGGGGTGTTCACGGCAAATTCGAAAGCCGCAGAACACCCTTTAAAAGTCTATGGGAGAAATCAAAAGTGCTAATTTTAAAGGCTTATATGCATGGTATTGTCATAAAAAGTGTTTGGGGACCTGGGTCCTGCCCCAGGGGACATGGATCAATGCAAAAAAAAACAACCGTTTTTTCGGGAGCAGTGATTTTAATAATGCTTAAAGTGAAACAATAAAAGTGTAATAATCCTTTAAATTTCGTACCTGGGGGGTGTCTATAGTATGCCTGTAAAGGGGCGCATGTTTCCCGTGTTAAGAACAGTCTGACAGCAAAATGACATTTCAAAGGTAAAAAAGTCATTTAAAACTACTCGCGGCTATTAATGAATTGCTGGTCCGACAATACACATAAAAGTTCATTGATAAAAATGGCATGGGAATTCCCCACAGGGGAACCCCGAACCAAAAATTAAAAAAAAAATGACGTAGGGGGTCCCCCTAAATTCCATACCAGGCCCTTCAGGTCTGGTATGGATATTAAGGAGAACAGCGGCCAAATTTTTTTTTATAAAATGGCGTGGGGTCCCCCTCAAATCTATACCTGACCCTTCAGGTCTGGTATGAATTTTAAGGGGAACCCCGCGCCAAAATAAAAAAAAAAATTGGCGTGGGGTCCCCCCAAAAATCCATACCAGACCATTATCCGAGCACGCAACCTGGCAGGCCACAGGAAAAGAGGGGGGAACGAGAGAGCGCCCCCCCTCCTGAACCGTACCAGGCCACATGCCCTCAACATTGGGAGGGTGCTTTGGGGTAGCCCCCAAAACACCTTGTCCCCATGTTGATGGGGACAAGGGCCTCATCCCCACAACCCTTGCCCGGTGGTTGTGGGTCTGTGGGCGGGGGGCTTATCGGAATCTGAAAGCCCCCTCTAACAAGGGGACCCCCAGATCCGGGCCCTCCCCCCTGTGTGAAATGGTAAGGGCCTACCATTTCACAAAAAAACTGTCAAAAGTGTTAAAAATGACAAGAGACAGTTTTTGACAATTCCTTTATTTAAATGCTTCTTCTTTCTTCTATCTTCTTTCTTCTACCTCCTATCTTCTATCTTCCTTCGGTTTCTTCCTCCATCTTCTTCTTCTTCTAGTTCTTCTGGTTCTTCCTCCGGTGTTCTCGTCCGGCATCTCCTCTGCGGCGTCTTCTTCTCTTCATCTTCTTCTCCGGGCCGCTCCACATCCATGATGGCATGGAGGGAGGCTCCCGCTGTGTGACGATTCTCCTCTTCTGACGGTTCTTAAATAACGGAGGGCGGGGCCACCCAGTGACCCCGCCCCCTCTGACGTCACGGGGAATGCCACAGGGAAGTCCCCGTCAAGTCCCCGTGCGTCAGAGGGGCGGGGTCACCAGGTGGCCCCGCCCTCTGTTATTTAAGAACCGTCAGAAGAGGAGAATCGTCACACAGCGGGAGCCTCCCTCCATGCCATCATGGATGCGGAGCGGCCCGGAGAAGAAGATGAAGAGAAGAAGACGCCGAGGAGATGCCGGACTAGAACACCGGAGGAAGAACCAGAAGAAGAAGAAGATGGAGGAAGAAACCGAAGGAAGATAGAAGAAAGAAGATAGAAGATAGAAGAAGCATTTAAATAAAGGAATTGTCAAAAACTGTCTCTTGTCATTTTTAACATTTTTGACAGTTTTTTTGTGAAATGGTAGGGGTACTCTTGTACCCCCTTACCATTTCACACAGGGGGGAGGGCCGGGATCTTGGGGTCCCCTTGTTAAAGGGGGCTTCAAGATTCCGATAAGCCCCCCGCCCGCAGACCCCCACAACCACCGGGCAAGGGTTGTGGGGATGAGGCCCTTGTCCCCATCAACATGGGGAGAAGGTGTTTTGGGGGGCTACCCCAAAGCACCCTCCCAATGTTGAGGGCATGTGGCCTGGTATTGTTCAGGAGGGGGGCGCTCTCTCATCCCCCCTCTTTTCCTGCGGCCTGCCAGGTTGCGTGCTCAGATAAGGGTCTGGTATGGATTTTTGGGGGGACCCCACGCCAATTTTTTTTTAAATCTTGGCACCGGGTCCCCCTTAATATCCATACCAGATCTGAAGGGTCTGGTATAGATTTTGAGGGGGAGCCCACGCCATTTTTTTTTTCATTTTGGCCTGGGTTCCCCTTAATATCTATACCAGACCTTAAGGGCCTTGTATGGAATTTAGGGGGACCCCCCACGTCATTTTTTTTTTTTATTTGGTTCGGGGTTCCTCTGTGGGGAATTCCCATGCCGTTTTTATCAATGAACTTTTATGTGTACTGTCGGACCGGCAATTCATTAATAGCCGCGAGTAGTTTTAAATGACTTTTTTTCCTTTGAAATGTCATTTTGCTGTCAGACTGTTCTAAACACGGGAAACATGCGCCCCTTTACAGGCATATTATAGTCACCCCCCAGTTATGAAATTTAAAGGAGTATTATGCCGCGTACACACGGTCGGACTTTTCGTCTACAAAAGTCCAACGGACGCTGACGGACTAAAGCTGGCTGGTAATCCGATCGTGTGTGGGCTTCTCCGGACTTTCAACGGACTTTTTTAGCCTCAAATCCGACGGACTTTAGATTTGAAACATGCTTCAAATCTTTACGTCGTAAGTACGACGGACCCCGAAATCCGCTCGTCTGTGTGCTAGTCCGACGGACAAAAACCCATGCTAGGGCAGCTATTGGCTACTGGCTATGAACTTCCTTATTTTAGTCCGGTGTACGTCATCACGTACGAATCCGTCGGACTTTTGTGTGGTCGTGTGTAGGCAAGTCCGTTCGTAAGAAAGTCTGCCGCAAGTCCGCCGAAGGTACGTCGGAAGTATGTCGGACAGGCTGTCGGACTTTTGTAGACGAAAAGTCCGACCGTGTGTATGTGGCATTACACTTTTATTGTTTCACTTTAAGCATTATTAAAATCACTGCTCCCGAAAAAACGGCTGTTTTTAAAACTTTTTTTTGCATTGATCCATGTCCCCTGGGGCAGGACCCAGGTCCCCAAACACCTTTTATGACAATAACTTGCATATAAGCCTTTAAAATGAGCACTTTTGATTATTCATGTTCGTGTCCCATAGACTTTAACGGTGTTCGCGCGTTCAAGCGTATTTTTTGCCTGTTCGCAAGTTCTGGTGCGAACCGAACAGGGGGGTGTTCGGCTCATCCCTAATTGTGACACTGTTTGTGTTAGTATTCTTTGGTGGAATGGGTTTCCACACCAGCAAAGTGAGTCTTAAAAAGTGTTGGTGGTGTCTGAGACAGGAACATACTGTATAGTGAATGATAGCTAAGCCTCTCCTTCATACATACTTTAATTATTCACCTGAGACATAACCCTTAGTTTTACTTAAAAGAATGAAGGCTTAATAGCAGAAATGGGGCAAGATAAAAATAACCTCTCTCATTTTCTTTAATGATGCTCACTCAAAATGGCAAAAACACATATTGGCACAATCACACATACACAGACAAGCAACTGTCAAATATAAATGAAGAAATTCTAGACTTTATTCAATTACATTCCCGTGTACATCTGCTGAAATTGCATATCACCATTCCAATGGGGTAGAGTTTCAATGTTGTACTATAGGGTTGTTTCCTAAACAACAGCTCTAACAATCTCATTTTATAGGCACATATCAATAGAGGGAGATATACATAAATACATACATATATGTATACAAATTCAAACACATGTTTGTCAGGAGTGACCCTAATAAAATCATTATAAACTTAGAAAATACTCTATGGTTACACTCTAAATGGCCAGGAAAATATTTTTTTCTACTAGTAGGTAGCAGCCATCATAACGTCGTGAAAATATTTTTGTTGCTCAAGTGCTTCTTAAACTCAATTACTATTACTAAACTCAATTACTGCCTTTAGTATAATTTCCTGCAATACTTTGGATTAGGATTAGGTGACTGAAAGCTTGCTGACAGGACAAAATGATAGATACTACTGATGTGCTGGTACTCCTCTATGGTTCAATCACAGGCTTTGGTAGGTCACTCTTAGACCAAGCTATATTGTTTACCTCCAATGAAGAAAAGTGAGCTCAGGAACCTGGCTTTAGTGTTTAATGCCTGGATCAAATGATTGATTAAACATAATAAAAACTCTTGAATTAATAAGACAGTTCACATTTACAAGAATTGAGTCTGTGTAATTGGCTGTCTTCCTCCATTGCAACTTTAATGCATATAGACTTGACATACGCAAATCAGTTAACAGTGACAGTATTATTTTCCTTCATAGAAAGACAACACATGTGCTATATTTAAAGTGTTAACCATGTGCTTTCGCATTCCATGTTTCTAATGCTTAACAAAAAACATATGACATCTGAAATGTGTCAAGTGACTCAAGGAATAGTTTTCTGGCAAGGTCCCAGTGGCAAAGTTTCCTTTTCTTTATAGCCAGATCTAGCCTTCTTTACCACTTCTAATTGAATGTTTTAGAGGCACATTAACAGTTAGGGACATTGTAGATTCTGCTGGCCATATTTTTCAAATCTGGTGTAATGCAACTGTAAAAATACATTCTATGAAGACATTTAGGAATGTAAATACTATTTTACTTTAATTGTTATGGCTTAAGCTGTAATAAATATAAGATGTCTGACTTCTAGAAAGGAATAACTTTCTCTGTGTGATTTTATGTCATTTAAAGTCCCAGTAGAGAAGTAAGAACATCTTCATTAATCACACTTTATGATTAGATTCATGTATCAAAATTTAAAAGGTTGATTGGTGGCTTTAGGCAACAGAGGCAATACTTATTTATGGCTCAACTTCAGCCAAAACATTTCTTAATGGTCTGGAATAGAGTGAGGAAAGAATAGAACCCGTGTCAACTTTTTTGCCATCTGTGTTCTCATTTGGGAAATTTCTTGTTATTTTTTGGCTATTTGACAAGTGTCAAACAACAAAGGAAGAAAGCAATAGTCTCCCTTCCCGTTTAGAACCTCTAAGTATTCTACATCTTCTGCTACTGTGAAGAAGATTTCCAAGATTTTCCTTTCTAAGTCATAGACAGAACAGGTATTAAAGAGAAATCTCCTTTATGAAAACACAGACAACATTTAAAACCTGTTTTCAACCTTCCCCACTCTATATGAAGCCAAGAAAATAATTTTGGCAGGAGCTGGCCTTCAAAATAGACATTTAAAGTGTCCTTCCCCCCACCCCAAAATTACAAAGTGACAGGGAGTAGGCTTATTGGGTACAAAGGGTTTAAATCTTTGAGGCTCCAGCTAACAGAATAAATACCAATACAGTCTGCAGAAAATATTTAAAGACTTCAGTAATATTTTTGGAGGTGGTTTTACTAAATTTACAGACTCACTGAGACATTTCAACTTTATTTATACACATTTCCAATTCCTAGGAATACAGGGGACATCTCAGTTGCTCCAAGACCACAGGCAAATGCAAACATTGCTTTTCTGGTTGAGCATAGTACACTAGCAGTTACATTGTAGTCAAGATGGGCTATACTTATTGTACCTTTTAGAAAACTAAATATAGAGGTCAGATTTTGTAATTGACTATAAATGCACCAGCAAATAGACATTATATGACTCTAATATGTGTACTTGTAATAATATATTGACAGAGTGAGCTAAAAGGAAGGTGTTTACTCAACCTGACCTGACATAGCAGAAGCATATCAAGGACCCCTACAGAAGAAACTTTTCTGTATTTGGAGATGGAATCTCTTTTCCTCTAGACATTAAGCGTGCCCCCTTGTCCTCTGTGATGACCTCAAAGTGAAAAACTCACCACCAGGTTCACTATATGTACCCCTTATGTATTTATACATGTTGATCATATCTCCCTTTAATCTCCCCTTAATCTCCTCTTCTCAAGAGAGAATAAATTCAGTACCTCTAATCTTTTCTCATAGCTGAGCTCCTCCATGCCTCCTATCAGTTTTGCAGTTCTCTGCACTTTCTCCAGCCCCCCTAATACTTACCTGAGCCCATCTCAATCCAGCGATGTTGCAGTAGTGTCTTGGCTGGCCCGGATTCTCCCTCCTCATTGGCTCAGACAGCATCGTGGCACCATTGGCTCCCGTTGCTGTCAATCCAAGGGAGTGAGCCAATGAGGAGAGAGAGGGGGTGGGGCCAAACCACGGGTCTGTGTCTGAATGGACACACAGAGCAGCGGCTCGGCTTGGGTGCCCCCATAGCAAGCTGCTTGCTGTGGGGGCACATGGCAGAAGAGAGGGGCCAGGAACACCGACGAGGGTGAATTTTGGCTGTGCAAAATTCCTACAGAGAGCAAGTAAGTATGACATGTTTGTTATTTTTATTTAAAAAAAACAAGACTTTAGTATCACTGTAAGATAAGAACTGCAAGGGCTGTCATTTCTTTTCTTTTCTTTTTTTACCGCTTATTGAACAAATTTAACAAAATGCTTTCAATGATATATTTAACACACCAAAAGGGATGAAATAGGAGAAGGTCACGGTCAAGGTTTATATACAGTACTCTTCAAGAATTTACTAATATTTGAGGTAGTCTCTGCTCCCAAAATTAAACAGGGGGTGGAGGTTTTTCAAAAACAATTTAATTTCTTCTATGAATTTTTTCTTAATTAAAAATTTACTTATTAGGCATTCATGACAAAACATTATGATTTAGAAAACCCATTCTACCTTACATGTAAAGCTTCTTCATTTGACATTGCTGATGTTCTTGCTTACACTGTAAATGACAACCATGAGACCTCAGTTTTTATGACTCTGAATACTGTAGAGAAAAACATAGTCCCATCAGTAAGGATGCCCTGTTTTGTTGTAGCAGGAGGAAAGACATTTCTAAAAGATTGATCCTACACCCAAAATAATCTCAGCAGGCACGCTTATTGGACTTTGCTGTGTAAGTTACAATTTTAATGCCAAGCATTCCCTAAACATCAGGTCTAAAAGGGTGTACTGAGCCACACTGCACATTACACAATTCTACATTCCCCGGATAAATCAACTCAAATAACAAACTATGCGAGTGCTCTGTTTGCTTGATCCCACTGCTGCTGTTGGTTCTAGTCTAGAGAGGGGTTTGCAGAGTAAGGTAACTTGCAAAACATAGGCTGCCATGACTCTTATTTGGATATAGCCTATTTTTTTGCTCTATGGAAAGCCTCTTACATTGCCTGGCTGCTAGAAATAAGATGCGAATAGACACTGATTCTTCCCTCACAGTACCAGCTTATTTTATTCCATGGAAGAGCTAGATCAGACATTGACTAGCGTCAGTTTAGATAATTTTAGTCTAAAAAAATTTTAAAGCATAGTTCGGTCATGTTATGCCTTAAGTCTTTTAACAATACAACATGTTGATTGGAACCATGTAGCCTTCTGCCCTACATTGAGCACCAGCATGGGTTAGAAAATGTGTGTTAGGTACATGCACTTGAAGGGGGTGTCATCTGCATTTAGAGCTCCACAGGCACTGAGATTGAAAAGGTGTATACCTAAATGAAAAAAGCTATTTGGCCATGCGTGTACACTAATGTGAATATCAACAGTGTAATAGTTGGTTACATTCCCCTGCCCCCCAAAGACTGCCATCAATATGGTGGTGATATCCTACGCATGTGCTGTATTAGAGCTCACTGCCATGTTCTTCACATCACATTATGGTGGTGATATCCTGGACATGAATGGTATTCACAGAACAGACCGGTCACTACAGCACATGTCCAGGATATCACCAACATATTGCTGGGAGCCTTTCAGGAACACAGGAGTGAAATTCCATCAAATACTCTCATTGTGTACATTAATTTGAACATGCAAGGCCAAATATTGAATTTTACTGTTCAGGCACGGAGAAATTGAATACACAACAGCAAAAGACAGGGGACAAATATAGGGAATTACACTGAATGACTATTGAAACATCGCTATGTGCAATAAAGCAGTCATGTTTACAGACAGGATCCTGAAGCCATCATGCAAAGTCCAGTGGAAAATAAATTATTTTAATATTGTTCTTTGCAAATATTTTTTTTAATTTGAAAAGAGCAATCGTTTTATATCAATTTCCAACTAACCTAGCTATTATTCTAGATGTTTATTATATACCTCCATTATGATTTTCAACCTGAAGCTGGATAGGAGAAGGAGAAGTTATCTGTCCCTGCCGGACCAGAAATAAGGAACCATCAATTTGTATTTCCTGATTAAAAGAAAGCCTTGTATGTTAACTGCAAGAAGGGCTGTATTGAATACTACTTTTACTTTTCGGATGAAACTTAGACTTTAATAATAGTAAAATAAAGAGAAAATTACAATTGCTGCATGTTTGTTGTTGACCAATACTCAATGCCTAAAGTCATTAGGAAAAAAAAATGAACTTAATAAAAACAGTGGCAGTGGATGTTTCACTGAGAAACATTATTCTAGGTTGGAAAAAGTATCAGTAACATTAACAGCAAGAAGAGCTTATTCATCCCATCCAAGTAGTTGAAATTGTTTACTGGATGAATGGTTCTTCATTTCATTTTCAGTAGCACGAGGCAATTTTGTTATTTCTATGTATCTTTCATACTAGGATGCATTTATTTAAACTATTTCAACTGTTCATTTCATTCTCTGACATGTCCAAGGTTCCCTGTACAACCTCTAAAAAACATAAAAGAAAATGAACGTCAAACTCCCCCATTGTAATTTAGCAAAGCAAACTTACTCCCACTGGTGTAAAATCAAGAGATCAATGAAACGTGTAAGAATGCAATAGAAAACTTTAGAAAATATTTTTCATAAAGAAAAACATTTTAAATTGATCAAAACCCACTACAGAAAAATTCACAATGGAATTTTTTTTTTTTTTTTTTGCCACTAAGTTAATAACTTTTATAAAGCAGATTTTAAAAAGTTTTTCAACTCTAGAAAAACCAGAAGCTTAATTCTGTATGCACAGTCCATTAAGGCTCTTAAACACATTTTCCAAACCCATCCTAAATATCAACCCACAGCAGTTATTTTGTGCCATTAATTGTAATATAACCAACACATTCAAGTGGTTGTAAAGGCTCAAGGTGTTTTTCCTCCATACATTCTATGCATGAAGGTAAAAAACATCTCTGTGCAGTAACCCCCCCCAGCCCCCCAAATACTTACCTGAGCCCTATCTCAATCCAGCGATTTGCATAAGTGCCCCTGTTCTACCCCTCATTGGCTGAGACACCAGCCAGATCTGTCAGTCACAGCTACTGAGCCAATCAAGAGAGAGAGGGGGCCACAGCTGGGGAGTGAGCCTGTTCGGGTGCTCCCATTGCAAGCTGCTTGCTCTGGGGACACTCAGAGAGGGGGCTAGGAGCACCGGCGAGGGACCTCAGAAGAGGAGGATCGGGGGTACGCTGTGCAAAACCACTGCACAGAGCAGGTGACTTTAATGTGTTTGTTTTTTGTTTTTAAAGAGACTTTAATATCACTTTAAACTTTTACATACAGTACTAACACTGGCACAATGGTATACCATACAATACATGCATACAGTATATACTGTAAATAAGTACTAAAATGACAATGCACTAACTTAAAAGCAATTCATAAGAAAAACACCCCACATATGAATGAAAATGTATAAAAATAGTAAGCAAAGCAAAATAGCACATCCCCTGTAAGAAAAATAAAACTCTAAATTTGTGTATGCAATACATACTGTATAGATATTATAATATACAACCATAAGCTTGTATAATAAAAGTGATCATGATAAGTGCAACATGAACTATCAAGTGAATAAATATCCAAAAATCATTTTGACCAATTGGATAAATAATATACAAGTGGAAATTCATATAAATACAAACTCAAGACCACAATAACTCCCAATAAAGTTTACAAGTACTGTATAGGATGAAGATGAGAAAAGGGCAAGGTAGGTAAGTACTAAAAATGAACTGGAGACCAATAAAAAAACAGGGCCACTGAAACAAGTAGAGGAACAAGGGGTAACCATACAGGTATCTGGGTGAATAATGGAATGAGAAAAGAAGAAATTGGCTGCATTGTGATGAGGGAAGAATGGTAGTCAATAAACTAAACTAATGCAATGGTCTCCAAATGGCGGCTCATGGCCCAGATGCAGCCCTTTGCTAGCCTTTATCCAGCCCTTAGGACACAATTTCTCTGACTGATTCCTCTGACTGATATGGCACTGTGCCCCACTGACACCAACAGTGGGGTGCAATTCTTGCCACTATTACCAATGATAGAGCACTATTCCTCTCACGAACACCAACAATGGGGCAACATTCCTCTCGCTGATACCAATGATGGGCACTATTCCACCCACTGATACCAATGATGGGCCAATATTTCTCCCACTTATATCAAAGATTGGGCACTATTTCTCCCACTGACCACAGGTGCTATGTCATTTCTTTTACTCCCAGTGGACATCAAGCCAGAGGCATTGTTTACTCTCATTGACACTGGGGTATTTTCTACCCCCCACTGGCCTCAATCTGGCCCCAATAAAATCTGAAGGACAGTAAACTGGCCCTTTGTTTGGAAAGTCTGGGGACCCTGGGACTAATATGTAACATGGCAAACAGCCACATCTTTAAGTATAGACTAAACTCCATTTCTTCTGAAGAAGTGGCTGCTTGTCATTATATTCTTTACCCTGATTTGAACAGATCTGCAGGTACTGACTAGGGTTGGGAACTAGGTAATATGACATATGCATCAACATTGCTGTAGTAGGGTGAGTGTGAGGCTCATTTTATGATATAGAGTCACCCGTATGTTGAGGACAAGGAAGCAAAAACAGGGTCTAGTTTGAAAAAATACTTCCAAAATTTAAATACAAATATACCATCTGATTAGATTTAATTAAATTGGCTAAAAGAAGTGTTATTGAAAGTGAGGGATGCACTAGCAACTTTGGTAAATGATTAAGCCTTATAATGTATTTATTGAATGAAGTCACTCTTTGTGTTATTTGGTTATTGTCTTACAACTGCCAGTGTTTCTGCTTTTTCTTCATTTCATCACACTATTTTAAGTCTTGGCTGAAACATTACGTTTCCACAACCTTCTGACAAAGCCATGTGTCAAAAATACATTCAAATTGCAAATGTTAAGCCAATATTAATTCAAAGATTGTGATATGTTTTGGCAGCATAGTGTTCCCATAAATAGAATTGCTTTCACTAAAATGATTTGGATCAAACAATGTAATACAGTATAAACGAGGAAAGAACTTCACTTCTTGAAAAACTGAAATATTAGGATAAAGAAATAAACAGTTTAAATTTTTTTCATTCTGTACTACAATTGCAAATTAGCAGATATATATGACCACATATGGGCTCAGCTTTTAAAGCTTAAAAATGGAGCTAAGCATGGAAAAATACAACAAGGACACAAAGTAATTCAGATCCCCTTACCTCCATGTGTGTAATGGTCAATGTCCAGTGTATTAGTAGGTGAACCTGTTTATTGCAATAATGTTTATATGCAGCTCTAGTTATTTTAGCTAACCCTGTACCTTCTGGTCTGGTATTATATAGCTAGTTTTACCTCAGAGATCAATAACCAGTATAGGCTAGATCCAGGTTAGGCATTTGACAGCCACCTCTGGTAGTTAGAGGTTTGGGTTCATTTCAGATTAGAAACTACTGGGGGGGGGCAAGCTGGCTCCGCTCCTACCTGCACAAATTATCCAGGTAAAGTGGGGGACTGCCGACACAAACAACCACCAGTATTGGCTACTGACTCCTGGGATTCACCGGGCATGAGAAGGGGCAAATCCAGCTCCGGAAGGAAGAGTAGCACCGGGAATAAGACCACTTCGGCACAGCAGCAGAGAACCCTTCCCACCGGTGCGCACATAGCGACTCAGACTCCGCCGACGGAGCCGCCCACGATGGAGGAGGATCGCTTTTAGACTTTAATACAGGCGATCTCAGGCTGTAAGACTGCCCTGACAGCCAAAATAGATTTGTTGCAAACTGACTTTGGCCTGATGCGCCGCGATATGGACAAGGTCCGGGACAGACTAGGGGAGGCTGAACGGCGCATAGGGGAAGACTCCATTAGAGATCACTGCGCCACACTGCACACCATGCAGGTATGCATAAAGGCCCTTGAGTCCCGAAAATAGTCCAGAAGATAGCGAAAATAGGTCAGGGTGCAGAGCAAGTGCTCCGTGAATGCTATAGTGTCCTGACCCTCACTATATGCGGATAATACCCTACTGTATCTTAGCAACACAACAACTTCACTGCAAGAGGCCCTTAAACTTATAGATGTTTTTGGCAAGTACTCGGGCATCCATATTAATTGGGGAAAGTCTGTACTCTTTGCACTACAACATACAGACGATACGCTACCAACTAATACCCCTCTACAAAGGCTCTCCCAATTTAAGTACCTGGGGGTTTTTATATATAAGGACATCTCCCAATTTATTTCCCTTAATCTCGCCCCCCGGTGATGTCCCTCCTGACTCAGAGATGCGCTGCACGGAAAACGCTGCCCCTACACCAGTAGGCAGGGTTAATCTGATTAAAATGTCAGTGCTTCCCAAATTCATTTACCTCTTCAGACAAACACCAGTCTCCTTCATATGGAATGGGGGAACCCCCAGAATAGCAAAAACTACTTTACAACTCCTGATCACTTTAGGAGGCCTGGCTATGCCGTGCTTTGTTAAATACTACTGGGCAGCAGTGTTGGTGACGGTCAGGTGGTGGCTGGCAGAAGAACCGGCTAACCCTGCAGGTTACATTGGAGGCGGCGTTGCTTGGATCCTACCTTGAACTTAGAAACCTGATACATTGGGGTCCTAGATCTAACCCACATATCACTCCGTTGATGCACACCACGCTTTGAGTTTGGGAGACAGTAAGGGCTAAGGTTGAGCAACCCAACACCTGGTCCCTGCAGACACCTCTTTGGGGAAACCCAAGACTGCCACACTTTAGATCCATCCCGAACCCAACGATATGGCTCAATATGGAGTTAAAACATTGGCCGATGTCACCTCGCCGTCTGGCCTGTGCACGTTTGATGACCTGAAGAGAGAACGCGGAGTACCTAACCACATGTTTTTTCGCTACCTGTAGCTCCACCATGCCCACTGAGCTCAATTTCCCCTCCCCGTTACTCTGGCAATTAATAGGATTGAGTATGTGTTGAGTCTGGAGGAGGATATCAAACCACTTTCGGTTCTCTACTCTGATTTGATTGGGTTGGACACCTCTAAAGTGTCCCAACTGTTCTCCAAGTGACAGAGGGACATACCAACTCTCGCTGATGATGATTGGGAAGAGGGGATTCAGCAGTACCTTCCCCTCATGGTCATGAGAGACAGGTTTACTCAACTCAAGTTTATACACTGAGCATATTACACCCTGGAACGTCTGGCCAAGATCTATCCTACTAGAACCCCGGTCTGCCCCAAGTGCAATACAGAAATAGGCTTATTTATACATGTAACCTGGACATGTCAGTGCATCCAGTCCTTCTGGGATGGGGTGCTCAAGGATATTAACACGACTGGCAAGCTACGTATCCCCCAATACCTTTACTTTTGGGTATTGTTGATACACTTGAGACTACCCGGCCCAGAAAACTATTCGTGTTTTACACAGCTTTTTATGCTAGGAAAGCAATACTCCAGAAATGGAAGGAACCTGCCACCCCATCAGTGCAACAATGGAGATCCTTGGTAGACGCAGCTTTACCTCTGTATAAATTGACCTATACAGGACACAACTGCCCTAAAAAATTTGAGAGAATATGGGCGACGTGAGTTAAGGAGCCGAACCTGAGTTTGGAATTGGTTTGGAGTCAGGCATTGAATAGCCAGAACCTGTTGAAAGGTTTAACCGGAAAGGAGATAGCCCCCCTTCCCCCCCTTACTCTCCATCACTAATACAGAAATGTGTTGAACCAGAACGTTACTTAACCAGCAGGACCCCCATTTACTACTTTTACCATTTTAGGCAATGAACTGGTGGGCCCCCTAGATATGGTAATGCTGATATAGAATGTAATCTCAGGTTGCTTGAGCTTCTATCTGTAGTTGTTTTCTTTGTTTTATTCCAAATGAATAAACTTTATTGTTAAAAAAAAGAAACTACTAGGGAGGGATCAAAGCAGGAGATAAAACTAGAAGTACGATCACAATGCAATATACAGAGGGTTTATTAGAATGCAGAACAAAGCACACTTACATCAGAGGCTTCCAGGGATAAGTAGGATTCAAAGTGTATTACAGCAGAAACTACACAGGATCCTATGGCCACACTTGTTTAGAATGTACACTGAGCTGCACATGCACATTTATATTATTGGCCAAACTGGAATGAATGAACTCCCATAAGCATACAGAGTTATGTCCAGGGGCGTATCTACCGTGAGGCAAACAAGGCGTTTGTCTTGGGTGGATTTTTTAGGGGGGGTGATGCCATCCCCAGGCAGAAGGGACACTACGAGCAGTGGCATCACTATTGGGGTACGGGGGGGGGGGTACGGGCGGCACACGGGTGATACCCACCAAAGGGGTGACACTAGGGGCGCCCACAGACTGACCATTCAATGACAGGGGAGCAAAGTGGAAGCAGGAGGCAGCGGTGGCTGCAGCCTCCGATCCCAGAAGTCGCTTACTTGCCAGAGCAGGTCGGAGTCCCAGATTGTGATTGTGCCTTGGCAGCCTCACTACACACAGTTAGTAAAAAGGAACCAGTGGGCTGCGGAAAGGTGAGAGTCCAGTGTAGTTTTTTTGGGGGGTGTGAAGGATGGGAGAACCTCCTGGTCTAGTATGGGGGGATAAGGTAGCCCCCCTCTCTCTTACCCTCTCCCTCTCTCACCCCCTCTCTCTCTCTCATACCTCTCTCTCTCACCCCCCTCTCTCTCAACCCCCCTTTCTCTCACCCCCCTCTCTCTCAAAACCCCTCTCTCTCACCCCCCTCTCTCTCCCCTACCTTTTCTTCCCTCTCTCTTTCTCCCCCACCCTTTCCCCCCCTCCCCCTCTCTCTCAACCCCTGTCTCTCTCTCTCTCCCCACCTCTTCCCCCCTCTCTCTCCCCTCCCTCTATCTCTCTCCCCCTGCCTCTCCCCCCACCCCTCTCTCTCTTTCTCACCCCTCTCTCCCTCTCACCCCCTTTCTCACTAGCTCTCTCCCCCTCCCCTCACCACCCTATTTATTCTTCTCCCCACCTCTGAAGAGGTGGAGCTCCAATAGGAAGAGGTGGAGTGTAAAGAGGAAGGAGTGACGTTTACAGATGAATAGGTGGAGTTTACAGATGAAGGGGTGGGCCTGAAACAGGAAGGGGTGGGAAAAATTTAGATGGGGGGCATCCGATTTTAGTTGTGCTTAGGACAGCATAAAACCAAAACACACCACTGGCTATGCCATCCGGCCCAGCCAATCAAGTTTTTTAGATATCCCGAACCTGGAAAAATAGAAAAAGACTTGCCAAAGATTTGGGTGCCAGCAAGGGAGTGAGGGGAGATGAGTTTACTTCAATTTTTTTGGTGTATCAAAGGTCAAAAGATTGTGCTTTAGAGAGGTTTCCCCTCACTTCCTGTTGTATCTATGGACAGGAAGTGAAGTGTAATCTCTCCAATGGGACATAGACAGCAAAACAAAAGAAAAATTAAAACTGTCAGGAGTTTTAACTCTTCTCTTCTTCATTTAGATACACACAAGAATACAAAGTTATGGTGTAATGGTTTGATTTATTCTTGATTTATTAATGTACACGGGTAATTGCAAAGTTGATCACTAAGCAGTTACCAACATATTACAGCCTTTTATTATGAATGAACAGATGGACAAAAAAGTTTAAAAATTTCACTCTATGTTTTTTTATGGCAGCAAATAAAAAATAATATTATTGCAAAGATGTAACCTGTATTTTTCTCCTATTTACTCTGATGCATATGATACTACTATGTGACCAATACAACCATGACTTGTGTAAATTTTTCGATTTCTAGGATATAGGCTTATTGAAATATCAAATGCTGTAATTTAAGGAGAACTTGTAAATCATTCCATCAATGAAGTCAGGGTATGAAATGAGTGATAGACAGTGGGGACGGAAAGTATTCAGACCCCCTTAAATTTTTCACTCTTTGTTATATTGCAGCCATTTGCTAAAATCATTTACGTTCATTTTTTTTCCTCATTAATGTACACACAGCACCTCATATTGACACAGAAAAACACATAAAAACACAGAATTGTTGACATTTTTGCAGATTTATTAAAAAAACAAAAACAAAACTGAAATATCACACGGTCCTAAGTATTCAGACCCTTTGCTCAGTATTTAGTAGAAGCACCCTTTTGATCTAATACAGCCATGAGTCTTTTTGGGAAAGATGCAGCAAGTATTTCACACCTGGATTTGGGGATCCTCTGCCATTCCTCCTTGCAGATCCTCTCCAGTTCTGTCAAGTTGGATGGTAAACGTTGGTGGACAGCTATTTTTAGATCTCTCCAGAGATGCTCAATTGGGTTTAAGTCAGGGCTCTGGCTGGGCCATTCAAGAACAGTCACAGAGTTGTTGTGAAGCCACTGCTTCTTTATTTAAGCTGTGTGCTTAGGGTCATTGTGTTGTTGGAAGGTAAACCTTCGGCCTAGTGTGAGGTCCTGAGCACTCTGGAGAAGGTTTTCGTCCAGGATATCCCTGTACTTGGCCGTATTCATTTTTCCCTCGATTGCAACCAGTCGTCCTGTCCCTGCAGCTGAAAAACACCACCACAGCATGCTGCTGCCACCACCATGCTTCACTGTTGGGACTGTATTGGACAGGT
This sequence comes from Aquarana catesbeiana, assembly GCF_042186555.1. Lineage (NCBI taxonomy): Eukaryota > Metazoa > Chordata > Amphibia > Anura > Ranidae > Aquarana > Aquarana catesbeiana. The sequence goes on from NC_133326.1 coordinate 269,148,501, forward strand.
GACGAGCAGTGCCTGGTTTTCTCCACACATACCGCTTAGAATTAAGGCCAAAAAGTTCTATCTTGGTCTCATCAGACCAGAGAATCTTATTTCTCACCATCTTGGAGTCCTTCAGGTGTCTTTTATCAAACTCCATGCGGGTATTCATGATTCATGTGTCTTGCACTGAGGAGAGGCTTCCGTCGGGCTACTCTGCCATAAAGCCCAGACTGGTGGAGGGCTGCAGTGATGGTTGACTTTCTACAACTTCCTCCCATCTCCCGTCTGCATCTCTGGAACTCAGCCACAGTGATCTTTGGGTTCTTCTTTACCTCTCTCACCAAGGCTCTTCTCCCCAATAGCTCAGTTTGGCCGGACAGCCAGCTTTAGGAAGGGTTCTGGTCGTCCCAAACGTCTTCCATTTAAGAATTATGGAGGCCACTGTGCTCTTAGGAACCTGCTGCCACCTGCCTGCCACCAGATGCTTTATGCCCCTTGCCACGTCACCTGCCACCAGATGTGGATTGTCACTTGCCATGTCACCTGCCTTCATTTGCAGCTTGTCACTTGCCACGTTGCCTGCCACCAGATGCTTTTTTGCCCCTTGCCACGTCACCTGCCACCAGATGTGGATTGTCACTTGCCACGTCGCCTGCCTTCATATGTAGTTTGTCACTTGCCACATCACCTGCCACCAAATGTGGATTGTCACTTGCCATGTCACCTGCCTTCATATGTAGTTTGTCACTTGCAACGTCACCTGCCACCAGATGTGGATTGTCACTTGCCACGTCGCCTGCCTTCATATGTAGTTTGTCACTTGCCACGTCACCTGCCACCAGATGCATTTTGTTCATTGCCACGTCACCTGCCACCAGATTTGGATTGTCACTTGCCACGTCACCTGCCATCAGATGCAGCTTGTCATTTGCCACGTCGCCTGCCACCACAGGAAGATTGTCACTGCAGTGTTGGCAGCACAGGTGTGCACATTAATAAATAATAATAAGAGGGGTATCAGGTTTGTCCATGAAGCGAGTCAAGAAAAAATCAATTTCTTGGACATGACCATCTACAAAGGAACAGATTCTTTTAAAACGATCACTTACTTTAAACAGACGGCTCGAAATGCATTCATACCCCTTGACAGCTGTCTCAAGTCAGTACCTATGAGTCAGTTCGTCAGGATGAGACGCAACTGCTAAAATGTGGAAGATTATAGAACTCAGGCGAATGTCCTGAAAAAGAGGTTTTTAGAGAAGGGTTATGAAAGAGACCCTCTGGAGACCATCATAGAGGAAGTGGCCAAACGAGATAGATCGGAATTTTTGGATATGGGCCCTAAGAAAAAGAGAGATGGTCCCCATATCCCCTTCATCACTGCTTATTCAACTCAGCATTATCAAATCAAAAAGATTATAGGCAAACATTGGCATTTGTTGGCTAACGATGGAGTAATTAATACCTTCTTGCCTGAAAAACCTCAGGTAATTTTTAGGGGGGCCCCCTCGCTGAGGAGCATTATTGCTCCCAATGAAGTGGACCCTCCTGGAAAAAGATTATCTTTCTTTCAAGGCCTCTCAGGCTATCACCAATGCCATAGATGCCAAATCTGTACACTCAACCTGATAAAAACCAAAAAGACATTATCATTCATTTCAACTAGTACTTCTAGTGAGCACAAAATAGAACCATTCATCACATGTAGCTCCACTGGAGTCGTATATTTGCTCCAATGCCCATGCAGGCTCCAATACATAGGCAGAACCAAACGTGCTATGCAGGTCCGTTTGGGGGAGCACATAACCAACATCAAAACAGGTTTCAAATTTCATTCAGTCTCTAAACACTATGATATGGTCCACAATCACAACCCGGCTAATACAATCTTTCTAGCTATAGATAAGTATAATGCCTATTGGAGGGGTAGATCTTTAGTCAGGGAGCTATCCAAGATGGAGTTGTCGTGGATCCATAGGGTGCGCTGCTATACCCCGTACGGCCTTAACATAGACACAGATGTTAATGCCTTTATTTATAACAGTTAAGGTCAAATATATGTGAACTAGTCCTGAGCTCCTGTAGCACCGTGGGGGTGGGTATGAGGGGTTCTTTTCACTTATGCTTGATTTTATGTTTTACTATTTAGGGAGGGCCCTCTTTTGCTAAAAGTTTTTTTTTTTTTAAAGTTTTTATATGAGTGCTTTTTTATTATTGAAGAATGATCCATATACTGTATAGGTCATATGATACTTGTATGGTCGTATCCCATTTTTGGCCTATGGGACTGTTATGATTAGTTCTCATCATTTTCCTGATGGTCCAATAGGCCTAGGACAGTTAAATGTATACAGTTTTGATTTTTTCTTTTTTCCCTTTTTTCTTTTTTCCTTTTTCTTTTTCCCTTTAGCACAGGTGTGTTAGTGGATTGTGTATCCCACATGTTTGGAAAACAAATAAAAATTTTTTGTCTTTTAATATTAACCTCAGATAACCTGATGATATGATTAATAACATAAAGATGTCAGATGCCATGCCATATAGAGTTTGACCACTAGATGTCACTATTCCGGTTTATCGATTATATATAATTAATACCGGTAATTTAACAATATAAACTATGGTGTAGATAATCCAGTTTTGAAGAATTTCTTACATTTTATAAACAATTTGTTATAAATCAGAGTATACTCTTACTTAAGGGAAGTTATCTATGAACAGCGTTTTTTTCCCTGTTAGTTTACTGGCGTTTGCCCATCTTCAATATGGCGGCATCCGCATCATGACTGCTCGGATCTCAGGACTGGGCGTTCTCTTCCTGGAATACTAAGCATATAAGGTGGTGATCAGCACGCCGCCCGTGCCCCTGGACGACGTCAGGTTTGACGAAACAGCGTAGGGAGAGCGGCGTGCTGACGCCACCTGAATACAACACGCAATCCCGGAAGTTACGGGTGTTCGTTTTTGAGAGAGCCAGCCGGCTCGAATAATATCTGATGCCATACAAATTTGGATGTGTGTAAGTGCATTTCTTTTTTAATGAATAAAAGTACAATACGTTTTTACACTATGGGAGCCCTCTTCTCTTTTATGTGTCTGGTGACTGGCAATTGAGATGCTGTCTGTGGGCCAATTGAGAAAGTTTTAAGAGGAAAAGAGCTGATGGTATATTTACTTCATCCTGAGACTGTGGCTGGGTTATAAGCCAAAAGGCGCATGCGATCTCCTGACCAGAGATCAAGGGAGCTGGTAAGAGGCAGTGGTTTTAAAGGTGAAGGACTGTCCTATCCTCAACACTATCTTCTGCGGTGGATTTAAGTGTGATGTCACCTTTGCTTGGGATGAGGATGCATGTCATATTGTGATCTCCCACTGAGCGCCGGTTCACACAGGGGCGACTTGCCAGGCGACCTAGCCGCCTGACAAGTCGCCTCCCGTTCTGTACAATGGAACCGTTCTAATAGGAGCGACGTAAGTCGCTCCGACTTAGAAAAAGGTTCCTGTACTACTTTGGGGGCGACTTGGGGTGACTTGCATAGACTTCTATACAGAAGTCGTTTTGCAAGTCGCCGTGGCAGTCGTGTGCAGGTCGCCTCGGTGAGGCGACCTGCAAGTCATGCCGCCCCTGTGTGAACCAGGGCTCAGGGATAACAACATCTGTTCAATCTCTTATATGGACTCAAGAAATATGTTTGCATTTATTTGCCTTTGATCTCATTTTAGCGCAGTTTTTTCCGTTATATGATCTTGTCTAGTGTGGGTATCTCACATTTTTAACTGCTGCTTGATTTTTACACTCATATTTTAGACAGGTGATTCATTTTCACCCGCCTTAATATTCTTGCTGACAGCGCAGTATTTTTACATATTTTGCAAGGTGTGCACCTTAGTTCAGAGGCAAGCCTGGAGTAGTGGGTAGTGAGGGAGAACAGCGGCAATGGGGTGGGGGCACGGGTAGTGAGAGATGATCTGCCTCACCTCCAGCAGTGTATTGGTGTTCTTCCGCGCTGTGTCGGCGAAGGAGCAGTGATGCGGGCAGGCAGTGAGAGATGATCTCAGCTCTCTGCTCCCCCACCTCATCTCCAGCATTATAGCAGCCCCGCTGTGAGTGTGAAAGAGCGGCGATGCAGGCGGGCGGTGAGAGATGATCTCATCTCTCTGCTCGCTCGTCTCAGTATAGCGGCCCCGCTGTGAGCACTGAACATCGGTGATGCGGGCGGTGAGAGATGATGTCATCTCTCTGCTCGCTCCGCCGCCGCTCGTTAAACAGTGCAGCCTTCGCGGCCCGGCTGCAAACAGGCCACGGCCTGGCAGTGGGCCGCGGCCCGGGGGTTGATGACCCCTGCTTTAAAGTAAACCATGCAATTCCTATTGCTATCCCACCTAAGAGTACCTGTTTATTGAAGTTCTTTATTGCGCATTTTCCTATGTCACAATTCTCTAGAGATCTCTATATGAAAGGTGTGAAAAGTATGTGTAAAAATAACCTTATAATTAAACCCAAAAGTAAACATGTATTATATTACAGCTCACCAATTCTTATATGTGATGGCTGCATTTGTTTTCGTTTTTTTAAAGCTTTCTTCCTTTTATTTTTACCTGGTGATCCTGCCATTAGGTCTGTTGTTTTTCAACCGAGCAAGCTCTCCTGCAAATGTCTCAAGTAAAAGTGTTAAAAAAAACCTTTACCATTGACAGGCGCGCTTACAATAATCAACTTTTATTTATTCATGTAAAACCTTTATCCCAAAAGAAAAAAAAACTGTTGCTGTAACTATTTGTGTAACTGTAGTGTGAGCTGGAGTTTGACTTAATTTTTTTTAGATGTACTAATACATCTAACATTACCCTCTTATGAAATAACAATGCTACTGCCCAAACTTGCCCCCTGTGCCCAGAGTATGGGCACTCTAATACAAAAGGTATGTTACTGGCCAGATCACCAGGTGAAAACAGAGGGAAAAGCCAAAAAAAAAAGCTAATGCAGTCACTAAATCTTATGATTGGTAGGCTGCAACATATTCCATTTTTGTTTTTGACTTTAATACAGCTTTAACCTTCAAAATTCTGTCTAGAGAAAAGGGATAGAAATTGGGACTTTAAATGAGGCATGTATAAATGCACAATGAAAAGAAGAATAACTAGTTGTAAATGGGCTACATGTCCTAGTTCCTGTTGTGAACACCATGTAACCGTGGAATTATAAGTATAAATTAATTAATTATTCCAATCAATTAAATACAATTAATAAATGGAATATACAGTATGATATATGTTGTATCATATAATTGATATATAATACATAATTTCCCCGAAAAAAGAACATAATAAATAGTAATAATAATAATAGCCATGATCATATTGACATATTTAATATTAATAATTAACAGACATGATTGGTACAGACAAATGCAGATAATGAATTAATTAAATACAAATCCAATAATTATAATTGTCATAATAGATGTAATGATTCAATAAGATTAACAGAATTCATAACTTTAATTTTAAAACAAGCTTGGCTTGGCATCCTTGATTCAAAATGCGACGCGTTTCATGGCGTTAACAGCTAATCATCAGGAGTAGGATGCATAGACTTTGGCTAGAGGGTGAGATGGAAAGATAAATAAATAAATCAAATCTAAAAGGGTGTACCATATACTCTACAAGAGGGAACTGAGACTTTATACGTTACCTATGGTGAAACCCATATATGTATAAATGGCCCAGCAATTGCCCAAGATGGATGGGGACGGTGGCTCAGAGAGCCATCTCGCCCGGGGTTGAGGCGGGGGCGAGCCACCCCTCCCCCCAGGAACCCAAAGGGAACCTCAGAAGGAGCCATGGACAAGAGCAGCCGGTAAAAAAAAGGGGAAGGGTAAGGATAAAGTGTAAAAAATAGGAAGGATGTGAAGTGGGGTGTGTAAAAATACCTGAATGAAATGTAAATGATACGGTGTGTGGCAGCTAAACAAATAATTAAATTGGTGAACAGTGATTTATATAATTTATAATTATAATGTATATTAATTATTTGTTTAGCTGCCACACTCCCTATCATTTACTTTTCATTCAGGTATTTTTACACACCCCACTTCACATCCTTCCTATTTTTTACACTTTATCCTTACCCTTCCCCTCTTTTTTACCTTTTCTCCTAGAACCTAACGTGTCCCATGGGCCTGCCTCTTCTCTGGCGGTGTGTTGTGGCTGTCCGGCCCGTTTTCCAGCTGCTCTTGTCCATGGCTCCTTCTGAGGTTCCCTTTGGGTTCCTGGGGGGAGGGGGGGCTCGCCCCCGCCTCAACCCCGGCAAGACGGCTCTCTCAGAGCCACCGTCCCCATCCATCTTGGGCAATTGCTGGGCCATTTATACATATATGGGTTTCACCATTGGTAACGTATAAAGTCTCAGTTCCCCAACTGGCTAGAGATCATTGATTCATTGAAGAAACACACTCTCCCAGGAGAGCTGGATATTGGCATTTCCTGATGCGTATCGTGGTTACTTTTGCTGGCCCAGATGTCACTGCTGTGTTCTGTGGTGATGTAGAGCAGAGAAAACCATATATCGCAGTGTGGGACACCAGCATCCAAAAGTGTGTCAGATACTGAAGATCTTTCAGCAAGCTTCTCTTTTCTGTGCAGCTAAGATCTGTGATGTTAGAAGCTTAACAAATAAGTATTCATTGTTCCTCACTGGAGTGGAGATGTCAGGCATTTTCCAGGCACATGGATGTGCGCATACGCGCAGAAACGAGTGCACACGGCCGCGCACGCCGATAAGACTGGCGCCAAAGACTTCCCTGTTTAAACATCTTAGCTGCACAGAGACTTTTCTGTCTGATCTACAGCTTGTACCTTTGAAATCCTGTTTCTGAGATCCTGAGCTGTTCCTGTATTTGACCCGGCTTGTTTGACTTTGTTTGCTCTCTGTTATCCTGACCCCAGCTTGCCCTTTGACTACGCTTACCTCTCCTCTGCTTGATATCCTGTTGCCGAACCTTGCCTGCATCCTGACTATTCTTTGCCTGTCATTATACCTGCTTGATCGTCTGCACGGTAAACGATTGGCTGAGTCACTAAACATCTATATTCTTAGAGAACACTAATGCCGCATACACACGAGCGGCAGACTAGGTCCGGCGTACTGGATTTCGTCGGACAATTCGATCATGTGTGGGCTCCAGCGGACTTTGTTTGCTCAAAAGTTGGACGGACTTAGATTTGAAACATGTTTTAAATCAATCCGTCGAGATCGAGTCCGGTCGAAAAGTCTGCTCGTCTGTATGCTAGTTCGATGGACAAAGAGCCACGCTAGGGCAGCTATTGGCTACTGGCTATGAACTTCCTTGTTTTAGTCTGGTCGTACGTCATCACGTACGAATTTGACAGACTTTGGTGGATTGTGTATAGGCAAGTCCGTTCATTCAGAAAGTCCGTCGTAAAGTACGTTGAAAAGTCCGCCGGGCAAAGTCCGCCGTAAAGTCCGCTCATGTGTACGCAGCATAACAGGAACTACAACCCACCTACAAAATAAAAAAAGAGAATTTATAAAACATCTACATCACTACACACAAAGAGTGGAAAAGGACATCTTTCAGTGTCAGAATAATGCGTTCATTTAGGCCTCATGGAAGGTTTGGCCTGTATGCCTAAAAATACCAGTTTTTGGCAGGTGCTCCCGGCCTCAGAAAGAGAGTGGTGCGGGACACGTGATCACGTAATGACCACCACCTTTGGCTTAACTTTCACTGCAACTGACAACCAATGCAGGGGAGGAAGGGTTTGGGGGTTAACTTTCATTGCCACTTACCACCAATGGCAGGAGAATTACATTTCACTGCCATTGACTGCCATTGTGCGGCGGCCATCTTGCTACACTCTGCCGCGGGGTGTCGGCGCCTAATCCTAGCCACCCAGACCTCCCTCTAAGCGGCTTTTCCTGCACACAGCAACCGGAGACCACCCGCCACCCATGGCACTCACTGACGCCCCTCCACGGTGGCTTCCAGGCGGAAAAACAGCTCCAGCCCTGTGAACGGCGGCCATCTTGCTGCACCCGGTGGCCATCTTGCTGTACCCGGTGCTCACCATTCTGACTCCTCTGAGACCGGTAAGCCGCCCCTGGAGGCTGGAGCACTCTGGCCAGCCAGGCTGTGACCCCCAGGGATGGACAGATTAACTTGACCTTGCGACAAAAGTTGAAATCGCAGCCCTTGGGGGTGCATGTGCGTGAGCAGGGAAGATGGCTGCCTGATTCCCCTGCTCCGCGCCGACGGAACGGCAAACCTCGGCTAGCATAGCACAACCCGCGCCTGGCACACAGTGAAAGCTTCCAGCAGCTCCGGAACACATCAGGCATCCGACGGTTATGTACCGCTCGACGAAGAACCGTCAAAAGTATAATACACAGCCCAAATCAGCTCCGGCCTCAGGGAAGGGGAAGAAGACAATGGCTCTAGATCCTCCGGAGCCTGACGACTCCTCACAACACTCGGCAGTGAACATTGCCTCCCCAGGCCGACAGCCTGAACCAGTTCCCTACGGACCTGGTAAGTCCCCTGCATGCAGATTCAGATGCCCTGCTGAACAGATTTTGCTCCATTGTGAGAGATGAAATCACACAGGCCTCACGCAAGCCCTCCTCTGACCTTGTAAAAGGACTTAAAGAGATAGGCCACCGCACTAACCAGTTAGAGCAAAAAATGGACTTAGCAACCACTGTGCTTGAAGGCCATGAAGAAGAGGTGGATAAATTGTCTGCAGAGCTGGAGTCCCTGCGAGACAAACTAGAAGATGCTGAAAATAGGGCCCGCAGGGATAATCTTCGTATCCGCGGAGTCGATGGAAAAAATCACTGATTTGCAGTGTACAGCAACTGCCTTTTTCCAGGAGCTGGCACCTGAGATACCCCTGGAGAGACTGGAATTTGACTGTATACATAGATCCCTAGCACCCAAACCATCAGAAGGGCCCCCCAAGAGATGTCATCATCAAGTTCCATTTTTACCGCTCCAAGCTGCATGGGAACAGCAAGACCTCTCTTTCCTGGGTAACCCCCTTCAGCTTTTTGCAGATCTCTCTTCAGTAACCAGGAGAAGGGGCCTGGAACCCTACCTCCAGATCCTGCAGACACAAGGGATCAAATATAGATGGGGGTTCCCTTTTAAGCTTTCATTTTCGCATCTCGGTCGCCAGTTCCATGCATCCTCCCCCTCTGACCTGAAATATCATTTCCAGGAACTGCAGCTGGATATACCACCTTCCCAGGGAGATGCACCCTCTTCTTCCTCCCAGCCCAGATCCTCCCAGTCTCCTCGCTGGGCCCCTCAGCCCCCCCAAAGGTCTCAAGCCTTGCGAGACCTGCAGGCCCAAAGGTTCATAGCGGGCCCTAAGGGCTGATGACATGTAACCTCTCACGTTGACGTTTCTTCACAGAAAAGTTACAATTAACTCCGTGAAACCCTAAGCCTGCCTCCTACTGCTATCGGACCTACATTATGTCTAGCACCTGCTGATGCCCAGCATGTTGTTACTTAGTCGGTAATAGGCATAACTGATCTCACAGCGCTAGTTTTTTTTTTTTGTTCAAATGAACCTGTACTGACACTCAACTTCTTGCAAGAACTTCACAGAACTGGGCCCCCCCTGAGGCGCCCCAACTGCAAGATGGTGCCTCCGGGATATGTCAGTCTCACTGAGGCAAGCCATTGAGCCCTCAATATGGCATGTCACTTTGGCCCCCTTTACAGGGGTCCTATGTGGCGGCCGCAGAGTGTTCAGCTGACTGTGTACTGCCGCCTCTGTAGGGGGGTGCACTCACACCCTGTTAAACAGCGGAATAACAGAATTCTGCAAGATTCTATTTTGTTCTATCCTGCTCTGTCGAGTTTTGTTTTTTACCTGATGCAAACATGCTGGTTCTCTCAGCCCTCCAGCAGCCGCCAATGTGCCGCGGACTGCTGACAGTAGTCTGCCGTCCCCGCTGGGAGGTGGGTGAGTTTCAAAATATGGTGTTATTTCCTTACCCTGTTAGTGTTGTGATTTACATTTTCTAATTGAGATTGATTGCCTTTCTCTCTCTATATATTTGGTAGCCATATGGGACTACCTCAGTGTCATTTTGGTCTCTCGCTCGCCATGGGCCCCCTCGACAGTGGAGGGGAACCCAGGGCGACAGAGAGACCTATGATAAAAGGCAACCACATATCTTAGGATGTTTGTGTTCCTCTTTAGTGCCTTAAGCGGTGCACCAGGTCTTGTGCTTAAAGATTTACGGTTAATTTTACTATATAACAATGCCAAGCGGTTCAGTTGGATCACTGCTCCCCCCATGTGTTGGCTCTTGGTTGGGACATTAGTCCCGACCAACATCCAACCCCCTTGTGGGCCTTTAGCCCCACAACCAGTTGCATTCATACTTTTTCAGTACTATATGCTACAATTTTTTACTGGCCAGTATATGTATTACAGTATGCCCTTCTACCTTGTTCTTTCCTTTGTTTTACTCCCTCTCTATCTCCCTTTTCCCGGGCCTCGCGGTGAGTGAGTAAAGTAGTTTTATGGCTAACTTCCCATGTACCATGACACTTAACTGGCTATCCCTGAATGTGCAGGGAATAAACTCTCCCCAAAAAAGGGTTAAAGTTTTTAAATATCTGAAGCAACAGAAAGTGAACATAGCATGCCTACAGGAGACCCATTTCTCATCTTCTTCCTGTCCTAAATACTTTGATGCCCTGTACCCTCAAGTTTTTCTGGCTAATGGCCTGACTAAACAGAGGGGTGTTTTGATTGCCATACACAAGTCGGTCCCCTTCAGTTGCAGTGGAGAGATTGCTGACCCAAATGGTAGGTACCTTTTACTACAAGGCACTATTCAGGACACGGAGGTCAACATCCTAACTTATTATGCTTCAAATAATAATCCGGGACCTTTCCTCTCCCATATCTGCTCCCTGTTGCATTCCCACCAGAGAGGCACTCTCCTCTTAGCGGGAGACTCTAATGTTACGCTGAACCCTGCTCTGGATAAGTACCCCTCGGAACACAAAGCTCCATCACCTGATTCAAAAAAGTTTACGCATTCTTTACAAAGTCATGACCTGGAGGGAGCTACACCCCATTGGCAGGGACTATACCCATTACTCCCATCCTCATGATTCCCATTCCAGAATAGACCATATGTTCGTTCTGAGGAAACATCTCCCTGGTTGTGTCTGCTTCCATTTTAGCAGCTCCTTGGACAGACCATGACCCTGTTTTTGTTATATGCCACTCACTACTCAGCAAACTGCAATATTCACCTTTGACTATGAATGACTCACTCTTATCTTTTAAGGAAGTCCTCACCGATATTACTCAAGCATCAGTGGAATATTTCAGGCTTAACGCTGGGTCGGTTTCCTCCGAGGTGACTCTCTGGGAAGCATACAAAGCAGTACTCAGGGGGCATATAATTCAACTGGCAGCAAAACGCAAGCGAGAACGAATAGCAATGCGGCACTCTTTGAAAGCGCGCCTAGATTCCCTATCCACAATTTTTAAACAGTCCCCTACTCCAGCTAATCGTAAACTATTAGATGGGGCGCGTATAGAACTTGACCTATGCCTCACTGAAGAGGCAGAACGTACATTACGCTGGGCGCGCCAGAAATGGTATGGCAAAGCCAACAGACCCAACTCAATGCTGGCCAATAGGCTGTGCACCTTTACCCCAAAACACAACCCTATTACTCTTCGCACTAGACATAGTGTCCTCACGGGTAACCCGCTGAAAGTATTGGAAGAATTTAGGCACTGCCTCATCACCCTCTACAAGGCCCCCACTCAGCCTCCTACCCAAGACCTGACATCTTTCCTGACAGGACTGACTTTGCCTAAACTGACCGATACACACACTTCATTAATTGACCGAGATATTCAGTTAACGGAAGTATTACAAGGCATAAAAGAACTGAAAGTAGGCAAACGTCCAGGCCCAGATGGCTTCACGGCCCTTTACTATAGGAAGTTGGCAGACGTCTTAGCCCCCCATTTAACGACTATGTTTAATGCAGTAAAAGATGGCCATTGTCAGGAAAGGGTCCATTCGCTGGTAAGTTATATTATTTGGCATGCAGTACTGGGGTCCACCAGCAGGTGTCTCCTGGCAGTGTTGAACTGTCAGGAGAATATTTCCCTGCTGGTGTCCTGTCATCTTTTGGCTGCAGTACTGATGTCCACCAGCGGATGGATCCTGGCAGTAGGGGGCAGACAACACTCCCTGCGCTCAGGTGTAACTTGAAGCCAATTAGTCAGCCCTATAAATACCCGGCGAGCCCTCACTTGCTCGCCTTGGTATCTCTCTCCCTCCCTGCACTCTAACCTTGCTGCCCGTTGCTTTGACCTTGAGCCTGCATCTGCCTTGTCCTGACCTGACCTGATCTTATCCCATCCCTATCCTGAGCCTATCCCCTCTGTTCCTGGTTACCTTGGATCCCTGCCCTGTATCCCATCCATCCACCCTCTTCCTGTCCTGCTGGTTTGATCTCCCTGTGTATGACCTTGGCCTGGCTTTGTTTACGATTACGGTATCTCCATTTCCTTGTATATATTGTTGTTTGTAGTGGGTTTGTTGTATTGGTTTTGCACTGTTTATATTTCTTTTACTTGTCACTTATTTATTAAACACCATTATTTCACTTATATGTGTTTTGGGTTTCCTCTGTGCAGTCCACACAGTTTGGTCAATTAGATTCTCTGACAGTATACCAAGGCCATCCCTGACCAGACGTGGCTGCATTGAGGAAACCATCCTGGTTTATCGGGTCTGCTAATATGGATTTCGATGAAATCCTTTATTATTCTCTGCTAGCAGAAGAGGATGGTGAATATTGTCGCCAGATTTTAAAAGGGTGGACTAGTGACAGGCTGATGGAAACTATCCGATCAGCTCATTCCCTAGTGGATCAGGGGTATATGTCTTTTGAAGATGTTCAGCCCCTGATCCAGTTATGTGCAAAACCAGCCCTGTCATGCATTCCCGAGGGAAGTGATGATTTTTCACCCCCCTTCAATTATGGCCAAGTTGAATCCCTGGTTTGGTTGTTAGAGGATGATCCAGCCTATTTTATGGAACATTATTCCAACTGTTCACAGCAAGTGTTGTCTAATTGCATCCAGTCAGTGCAATCCTTGATTAGTCAGGCTGTGTGTGAATCAGCGTTTGTTCAACCTGTGCTGCAGGTATGGTCAGATCTCCTGTCTTTTGCTAAGCCACAATACTCCAGCCCTGCCATTAATCCTCTGTCTCCCCAAAAATGTATCTCCCCGTCGCCTATGGCAACCTCAGCTACAGCCCAGTTTATCAAACCCCCTACCAAATACTACTACCCAGTCTCCAAGTGTAGCACCTATCCCGCCTTCAATCCACCTGTCTCTTCTCCTCCACCTGTAACAGTCCCACAAAACCCCTCTCTAGCTACAGTTCCTTGGTCTTCCTTCGATCCAGCTACTTTCTTTTCTTTCAGCCCTGCACCTACATACAAGACTGCACGGGCTAAACCAAAAAAGAAACAAAAATTCTTTCCTACTCACACGATCCTGCCAGTAACCCAACTTGCTTCCACACCAACTAACCCACCTGATTCTGTCAAACCAGTGCCTGCTACCGAGCCTGATGCGCCAGTGTCTTCTACGCAACCTGTTGTGCCAATGCCTGTGCCTGCTGTCCAGTTTGATGTCCCTGCCTTCCAGTCTGGTGTGCCCACCTTCCAGTCTGATGCACCCGCTCTCCAGTCTAATGCACCTGCAATCCAGTCCGATATGCCTGCCTTCCAGCCGGATGTCTTGAAGCTTGCCTTCCAGCCTGAAGTCCCGGTGCCCGCTTTTCAGTCTGTGCCCCCTCCCCAGTCTGATGTCTTCACGCCTGCCTCCCAGCCTGATGCCCCGAAGCTTGCTTTTCAGCCTGATGTCTTGGTCCCTGCCTTCCAGCTTGATGTCCCTGCCTTCCAACTTGATGTCCCTGCCTTCCAGTCTGGTGTGCCCACCTTCCAGTCTGGTGTGCCCACCTTCCAGTCTGGTGTGCCCACCTTCCAGTCTGGTGTGCCCACCTTCCAGTCTGACGCACCCGCTCTCCAGTCTAATGCACCTGCTATCCAGTCTGATATGCCTGCCTTCCAGTCGGAAGTCTTGAAGCTTGCCTTCCAGCCCGAAATCCCAGTGTCCATGTTCCAGTCTGACGCCCCAGCGACTATTGACCAGTCTGATGTACCTGCTGTTCTGCCCGATGTGCCAGCGCCTGTGTCTGCTGCCCAGTCTAAAGTTCCAGCACCCGCTGCCTGGTCTGATGTCTCGGTGCCGGCTTTCCAGTCCGCTTTCCAGCCTGATGTGCCAGTGTTTACGACTCAGCCAGTTGTGCCAATGCCTGTGTCCGCTGCCCAGTTTGAGGTCCCAGTGCCTGCTACTCAGCCCAAAATCCCAGTGTCCATGTTCCAGTCTGACGCTCCAGCGACTACTGACCAGTCCGATGTACCTGTTCCGCCTGTTGTGCCAGTACCTGTTGTTCTGCCTGATGTGCCCACTGTTCAGCCTGATGAGCCTGCTTTCCGGTTTCATGTGTCCATCCTCCAGCCTGATATCCTGGTACCTGTCTTCCAGCCTGATGTCGTGATGTTGGTATCCCAGCCTGAGGTTTCGGTGCCCGTGTCTCCGCCTGAAGTTTCGGTGCCCGTGTTTCAGCCTGGAGTTTTGGTGCCCGTGTCTCAGCTTGCTGAATCGGTGCCCGTTACCCAGTCTGTTGAATCGGTGCCCGTTACCCGGTCCGCTGAACTGGTGCCCGTTACCCAGTCTGCTATACCGAAGTCCGTCACTTGGCCTGTCAAGCCAGTATCCGTTATCCGGCTTGCCAAACCAGTGCCCGGTGTCCAGCTCGCTGAGTCGGGGCCTGTTACCCAGCCCACTGGGCCAGGGTCCGTTACCCAGCTTGCTGAGCCGGTGCCTGTAATCTGGCCTGCCCTTACGGTGCTCGCTGTTCGGCCCAATGTTCCAGAGCCTGCTGCCCAGCTCGATGACCCGGAGCCTGCTGCCCAGCTCGATGACCCGGAGCCTGCTGCCCAGCTCGATGACCCGGAGCCTGCTGCCCAGCTCGATGACCCGGAGCCTGCTGCCCAGCTCGATGACCCGGAGCCTGCTGCCCAGCTCGATGACCCGGAGCCTGCTGCCCAGCTCGATGACCCGGAGCCTGCTGCCCAGCTCGATGACCCGGAGCCTGCTGCCCAGCTCGATGACCCGGAGCCTCCTGCCCAACTCGATGACCCGGAGCCTGCTGCCCAGCTCGGCTTGTTCCTGTCTGCTGCCCAGCTCGGCTTGTTCCTGTCTGCTGCCCAGCTCGGCTTGTTCCTGTCTGCGGCCCAGCTCAAGTTGTTCCTGTCTGCGGCCCAGCTCAAGTTGTTCCTGTCTGCTGCCCAGCTCAAGTTGTTCCTGTCTGCTGCCCAGCTCAAGTTGTTCCTGTCTGCTGCCCAGCTCAAGTTGTTCCTGTCTGCTGCCCAGCTCAAGTTGTTCCTGTCTGCTGCCCAGCTCAAGTTGTTCCTGTCTGCTGCCCAGCTCAAGTTGTTCCTGTCTGCTGCCCAGCTCAAGTTGTTCCTGTCTGCTGCCCAGCTCAAGTTGTTCCTGTCTGCTGCCCAGCTCAAGTTGTTCCTGTCTGCTGCCCAGCTCAAGTTGTTCCTGTCTGCTGCCCAGCTCAAGTTGTTCCTGTCTGCTGCCCAGCTCAAGTTGTTCCTGTCTGCTGCCCAGCTCAAGTGTTTCCTGTCGTCTGCTGCCCAGCTCAAGTGTTTCCTGTCGTCTGCTGCCCAGCTCAAGTGTTTCCTGTCGTCTGCTGCCCAGCTCAAGTGTTTCCTGTCGTCTGCTGCCCAGCTCAAGTGTTTCCTGTCGTCTGCTGCCCAGCTCAAGTGTTTCCTGTCGTCTGCTGCCCAGCTCAAGTGTTTCCTGTCGTCTGCTGCCCAGCTCAAGTGTTTCCTGTCGTCTGCTGCCCAGCTCAAGTGTTTCCTGTCGTCTGCTGCCCAGCTCAAGTGTTTCCTGTCGTCTGCTGCCCAGCTCAAGTGTTTCCTGTCGTCTGCTGCCCAGCTCAAGTGTTTCCTGTCGTCTGCTGCCCAGCTCAAGTGTTTCCTGTCGTCTGCTGCCCAGCTCAAGTGGTTCCTGTCGTCTGCTGCCCAGCTCAAGTGGTTCCTGTCGTCTGCTGCCCAGCTCAAGTGGTTCCTGTCGTCTGCTGCCCAGCTTAATGACTCTGACATGCCAGCCGTCTGCCCAGATGTGCCTGATGACCAGCCTGACATACCTTCCTCCACCATTCTGCCTGATGCCATAGACCATGGACAATTAAGACCAGTTGGAGCGTCCGGAGGCCGCTCCTTTAGGGAGGGGTACTGTCAGGAATGGGTCCATTCGCTGGTAAGTTATATTATTTGGCATGCAGTACTGGGGTCCACCAGCAGGTGTCTCCTGGCAGTGTTGAACTGTCAGGAGAATATTTCCCTGCTGGTGTCCTGTCATCTTTTGGCTGCAGTACTGATGTCCACCAGCGGATGGATCCTGGCAGTAGGGGGCAGACAACACTCCCTGCGCTCAGGTGTAACTTGAAGCCAATTAGTCAGCCCTATAAATACCCGGCGAGCCCTCACTTGCTCGCCTTGGTATCTCTCTCTCTCCCTGCACTCTAACCTTGCTGCCCGTTGCTTTGACCTTGAGCCTGCATCTGCCTTGTCCTGACCTGACCTGATCTTATCCCATCCCTATCCTGAGCCTATCCCCTCTGTTCCTGGTTACCTTGGATCCCTGCCCTGTATCCCATCCATCCACCCTCTTCCTGTCCTGCTGGTTTGATCTCCCTGTGTATGACCTTGGCCTGGCTTTGTTTACGATTACGGTATCTCCATTTCCTTGTATATATTGTTTGTAGTGGGTTTGTTGTATTGGTTTTGCACTGTTTATATTTCTTTTACTTGTCACTTATTTATTAAACACCATTATTTCACTTATATGTGTTTTGGGTTTCCTCTGTGCAGTCCACACAGTTTGGTCAATTAGATTCTCTGACAGCCATGCACTCACCCCTAACCTCTTAACCGCCAATTAAGCATGTGCATTTCGTTTCGTTCCGAATCGAAATTCGGACAAATTTTTCATAATTCGGATGCATCCGAATTTCCGAATTACAAAAGTAAAGAATTTAAACGAATCCGAAAAAAACGAACGAATTCGAAAACATATTCGAATCGAATTCGAAAACATATTCGAATCGAATTCGAAAACATATTCGAATCGAATTCGAAAACATATTCGAATCGAATTCGAAAACATATTCGAATCGAATTCGAAAACATATTCGAAAACATATTCGAATCGAATTCGAAAACATATTCGAATCGAATTCGAAAACATATTCGAATCGAATTCGAAAACATATTCGAATCGAATTCGAAAACATATTCGAATCGAATTCGAAAACATATTCGAATCGAATTCGAAAACATATTCGAATCGAATTCGAAAACATATTCGAAAACATATTCGAATCGAATTCGAAAACATATTCGAATCGAATTCGAAAACATATTCGAATCGAATTCGAAAACATATTCGAATCGAATTCGAAAACATATTCGAATCGAATTCGAAAACATATTCGAATCGAATTCGAAAACATATTCGAATCGAATTCGAAAACATATTCGAATCGAATTCGAAAACATATTCGAATCGAATTCGAAAACATATTCGAAAACATATTCGAATCGAATTCGAAAACATATTCGAATCGAATTCGAAAACATATTCGAATCGAATTCGAAAACATATTCGAATCGAATTCGAAAACATATTCGAATCGAATTCGAAAACATATTCGAATCGAATTCGAAAACATATTCGAATCGAATTCGAAAACATATTCGAATCGAATTCGAAAACATATTCGAATCGAATTCGAAAACATATTCGAATCGAATTCGAAAACATATTCGAAAACATATTCGAAAACATATTCGAATCGAATTCGAAAACATAATCGAATTCGAAAAAAATAGAAAACGTTTTTCTAAAAAAAACAATAAGATAGAATATAAAATAATAAAGCAATAGAATATATATATATATATATATATATATATATATATATATATATATATATATATATATATATATATATATATATATATATATATATATATATATAATTTTTTTTTTATTATTCTCTTCTATTGTTTTTTTATGCTTTTCTTTTCTATTATTTTATATTTTATAATAGTCTTTTCAATTCAAATTCAAATTCATTCTATACGAAATTCGAATTTCGGTACATGGCTTCTGAAGTTTGAATTTCGTATAGAATGAATTTGAATAGAAAAGATTAGAACAGAAAATAATAGAAAAGAATAGACTAGAAAAACAATAGAACAGAATAGAAGAAAATATAATATATATATTATGTTTTCTTCTATTCTGTTCTATTGTTTTTCTAGTCTATTCTTTTCTATTATTTTCTATTCTATTCTAATCTTTTATATTCAAATTTGATTTCGGTCTATATGAAATTCGAATTTTGGAAGATGTTTTATATATATATATATATATATATATATATATATATATATATATATATATAATTTTCTATTCTGTTTCATTGTTTTTCTATGCTATTCTTTTCTATTCTATTCTAAGCTTTTCTATTCGAATTTGAATTAATTCTATACGAAATTCGAATTTCGGAAGATGGCTTCTGAAAGTGGAATTTCCTATAGAATGAATTCGAATTTGAATAGAAAAGATTAGAATAGAAAATAATAGACTAGACAAACAATAGAACAGAACAAAATAAAATATAATATATAATTTATTCTATTCTATTGTTTTTCTAGTCTTTTCTCTTCTACTCTATTCTAATCTTTTCTATTCAAATTCGAATTCATTTTATAAGAAATTCAAATTTCGGAAGATGGTTATATATATATATATATATATATATATATATATATATGTGTATATGTATATTATATTATAAAATATATATATATATATATATATATATATATATATATATATATATATATGATTAGAATAGATTAGAAAATAATAGAAAAGAATAGACTAGAAAAACAATAGAACAGAATAGAAGAAAATATAATATATATATTATATTTTCTTCTATTCTGTTCTATTGTTTTTCTAGTCTATTCTTTTCTATTATTTTCTGTTCTAATCTTTTCTATTCAAATTCGAATTTATTCTATATGAAATTCAAACTTCAGAAGCCATGTACCGAAATTCGAATTTCGTATAGAATGAATTTGAATTGAAAAGACTATTATAGAATATAAAATAATAGAAAAGAAAAGCATAAAAAAACAATAGAAGAGAATAAAACAAAAAAAATTACCGTATTTATCGGCGTATAACACGCACCGGCGTATAACACGCACCCCAAGTTTAGGAGGGAATTTTAAGGAAAAAAGAACTTTTAGGAGGGAAGTTTAAGGGAAAAAAACTTACATTTAAATGCCCATCATTGCAGCCTTCTCAGTGCAGCCTTGCCCCAGTGCAGCCATGTCAGTGCAGCCTTGTCAGTGCAGCCTTGTCAGTGCAGCCTTCCCCAGTGTCCATTGCAGCCTTATCCCAGTGCAGCCTTGCCCCAGTGCAGCCGTGCAGCTCGCAAAATCGTGATTTGAAAATGGTGCCGCCGGAGCCAAAATACACAGAGCCGGTCCTCGGCTCTTCTCGGCGGCTCTCGTTCACTTTCGGCTCCACTCGTAGTCCCGTCCGGGATGGGCGTGACTGTGAGCGGAGCTATCCAAACCTAGCCGAGTACACTCGGCTAGGTTCGGGCGGCGCTCGAGTGAAGCCGAAAGTGGCCGAGAAGAGCCGAGCTCAGGATCGCAATAACACGCACCCGTGATTTTCCCCTGATCTTAAGGGGAAAAAAGTGCGTGTTATACGCCGATAAATACGGTATATATATATATATATATATATATATATTTATATTTATATTTATATTTATATTTATATTTATATTTATATTTATTTTATTTTATTTTTTTCTATGCTGGTCTATTGTTTTTCTATTCTTTTCTATTTTATTCTAATCTTTTCTATTTGAATGCAAAATCATTCTATACGAAATTTGAATAATATAAAAGAATAGCATAGAAAAACAACAGAACAGAATAGAAAAAAATATAAAATATTCTATTCTAATCTTTTCTATTCAAATTCATTCTGTACCAAATTCCAATTTCGGAAGATGGTTTTATTTATATATATATATATAATATTTTTTTCTATTCTGTTCTACTGTTCTATTGTTTTTCTATTCTATTCTTTTCTGTTAGAATTTGATTTCATTCTATTTCTATATAACTATTTTCCGAAATTCGAATTTTGTATAGAATGAATTTGAATTCAAATAGAAATGATCAGACTATAATAGAAAATAATAGAAAAACAATAGAACAGAATAGAAAAAATAGTATATATTTATATATATATATATATATATATATATATATATATAACCATCTTCCAAAATTCGAATTTCGTATAAAATGAATTTGAATAGAAAAGATTAAAATAGAGTAGAAAGAATAGACTAGAAAAACAATAGAACAGAATAGAATAAGATATAATATATATATATTATATTTTATTCTGTTCTGTTCTATTGTTTTTCTAGTCTATTCTTTTCTATTCAAATTCAAATTCATTTTATACGAAATTCGAATTTCAGAAGCCATCTTCCGAAATTCGAATTTCATATAGAATGAATTCAAATTCGAATAGAAAAGTTTAGAATAGAATAAAAAAGAATAGCATAGAAAAACAATGAAACAGAATAGAAAAAAATATAATATATATATTATATTTTATTCTCTTCTGTTCTATTGTTTTTCTAGTCTATTCTATTTCTATTATTTTCTATTCTAATCTTTTCTATTCAAATTCGAATTCATTCAATATGAAATTCTAATTTTAGAAGCCATCTTCCGAAATTCGAATTTCGCATAGAATTAATTCAAATTCGAATAGAAAAGTTTAGAATAGAATAGAAAAGAATAGCATAGAAAAACAATGGAACAGAATAGAAAAAAAATATAATATATATGTTTAACCATCTTCCAAAATTGGAATTTGGTACAGAATGAATTCGAATTCAAATAGAAAAGATTAGAATACAATATATTATATTTTTTTCTATTCTGTTCTATTGTTTTTCTATGCTATTCTTTTATACTTTCTATTCTATCCTAATCTTTTCTATTGGAATTCGATTTCATTCTATACGAATTTCAAATTTCGCAAAATGGTTATATATAGTTTACTTTTTCAAATTCAGTTATTGTTTTTTTCGAATGCGGTAGAATTTTTTCGAATTTTATATTTTTTTTCGAATGTGGTAGAAATTTTTCGAATTTGACAGTTTTTTTCGAATGTGGTAGAATTTTTTCAAATTTGATAGTTTTTTTCGAATGTGGTAGAAATTTTTCGAATTTGACAGTTTTTTTCGAATGTGGTAGAATTTTTTAAAATTTGATAGTTTTTTTTCGAATGTGGTGGAATTTTTTCGAATTTGATAGTTTTTTCGAATGTGGTAGAATTTTTTTGAATTTGACAGCTTTTTTCGAATGTGTTAGAATTTTTTCGAATTTGATAGTTTTTTTTCGAATACGGTTGAATTTTTTCGAATGCGGTCGAATTTTTTCGAATTCGAATACGAAACGAAACGAATTCCGAAAACGAATGCAATGAATGCAACGAATTTAACTAAACGAATTTAGTTAAATAACGAATCGAAACTAAACTAAACGAATTTTTTCATCCTGCACATGTCTACCACCAATATTGTTAGGATTCCAAAACCTGACCGTGACCACTCGTCTTTGACCAATTTTAGGCCCATCTCACTTATTAATGTAGATCCTGGCCAATCATTTAAACTCCTTCTTACCACACTTAGTCAAAAAGGACCAGGTGGGGTTTGTTCCGGGGCGACAAGCAGGAGACGCTATAATACAATTTAGCACATAGCCCATAGCCGGTCTGTAGCAACTATGTCTCTTGACATGAACGAGGCCTTTGATACTTTGTCCTGGCCTTACCTGACGACGGTACTGAGCCACTATGGCTTCGGATTGTCGTTCTTGCAATGGGTAATGGCACGATATGACTCCCCCCAGGCTAAGGTCAAATACTATGGTTTCAAATCAGTTCCCTTTTCCATCAGGAGGGGAACTCGGCAAGGCTGCCCACTCTCCCCCCTCCTATTTATTTTGTCTTGAAACCATTGGCGATCCGTTCCCACCCGGACATAACTGGTGTTGAGATAGCAGGCACACCCCATAAGATGTGGTGTACAGTAGGGGGCGCTAGAGACCTGAAAACATATGTATCTGTCACTAGATACACACACAATCCACATCAACCGCAGTGAATTAAATAATACTGTTTGTGCTGAAATGAAAATATACCAAATACATAATATGTAATAAAAATATACAAATATATAAACTAAAAGTGAAGAGTGATATTAAGATCAAAAAAGTTCTTAGTGCAAGTGTGATAGATGAATTCGTGATGTTTGATTGTCCCAATCCATTGAAAAGATCAGAGCAAACAGTTAGTTGAAACCAACATTAAAGCTGACACATAGATCTTCAAAGATGCAACAAATCTTGCGATGATATATAGATTCCGTCACCCAAGAGGAAAAAACACCTGAAGATAATAGATATCTGCTTACCAGATACCAATGACTCCTTTAACTAAAAAGAGAGTCATTAGCGCTTGTACAGGATTGTGCCTGTTCACATGAAGGCTGGAAGGCTGGATGGTACTTTAGGCATAGATCCCTCCCGTCCCATTCATTCAGGATAGGAAATATGAGAAACACAAAAGGGAATCTCCATAGCGTAAAACCGTTTAATGTATAAAACTAAAGAACAATAAAATAGCCAAATGGCCTCTTACATTGATCGGTGCCTACCCGGCACTGGGACTGCTTGCATGTCAGGGTGAATGGTGTCAGAAACCCTTCGCATCACATCGCACATGCGGCAGTTAAGAATCGCATGGACGATATAATGGTTAACGAAAAGCTGACTGCTATCCTTTCAGACACTCATGATAAGTTCTTGAAGGTATGGAGACCATGGGTCAAATATACTAAACCCACCAGATTTTAACCAACCTTCTTTGGATTTAATGCACTCTTGCTCCCCACCGTGAGGACCCACCCTCCCCCCTTTTTTTTCCTCTTCTCTCCTTACCTCCTATTCCTTACTCCTCCCTTCTTAGCTAATCTCAACCCCTAGTTCTTCTTTAACCTCCCTCTCAATACTCTTACTTCTCAGTTGCACCTAAGAATCCATCTGGCCACCGGGCATAGCCTTGGATGAGATGGTTACATGGATAGATACTCAGGACTATTTACAGTTAGGCCCCTGTTGAGACAAACTCTTCAAGTATTTGTTCAAAATCGGACGCGATCCTACAGGCATTCCTGAAACCTTAGTGTGTCCAACCACTTTCATCTTTCCAACGTACAACTGTTTTAGCCTCTGTTATATTCTTATTGTTTTGCTTTTCTTTGATTTACTAGCATACTTATTTTATTTATAAGATGCTAAATTTTATGTTATGTTTATTCACGATGCATTCTCTACACTGTTAAACTGTGAAATTGCTATGATTATCAATAAAAACTTTTGTAAAAGAAAATTCAGCCACAGTGACCCCTGTGCTGGGATGACTATTGCACAACATAACTGAACCAGAACTTGCAACAGACTTGCAGAATGTTTGCAAAGAAAGCTGATCTGCAAGTCTGCTGCAAGTTCTGAGTCATGCAATGTGAACTTGCTGCAATTGTGCAACAAACTTGTGAAGCCTGGCAAGTCTAGCAAGAGCTTAGTGAATCATTTTCAAACTTGCAGCACAATTTCTTGCTATTCGGGAGAAAATGCACAATGTATAATAATATATAGTCACACATTGCAATCTCTTCAGTGATATAACAGTGCAGAATAAATCCACAGAGTCCAAAATATATAATAATTATATGGTGTATTAGGTGCTGAAATCACCATGGCAGGAAGTGATGGGGAATCTCTCTAATATACCTACGTATAGCAGTAAAACCCAATAGAGGTTTTAATCCCCTTCCTCAACTTATCTACAATTAAAAAAAGACATATGCATTAAAGCTAAATCAAACTTAACTAAGCTCTTGTCTCTTATGTGAACAGCATTTAAAAAATTAAATGTGTAGTAATATTCAGATGAAGGGGGGGCGTGGCTTGACTATGGAGGAGTGAGGATGTGCATCTCCTCAGCTCCATGTCCACCCCTGCTTAATCATTAGCACGGAGGGGAGATATCACCCCCAGAAAGGCAGGACACATGTCCCAGGGACGGTGGGCACTCTCCCAGCAGTCGAGGATGGAAGGGACTCGGCAGGAGCAGCTGGAAGCTTTCTTCGGTGGGACCCGCGGACCGGGATATGAAGCCTCCAAGATGGCGCTGACGCCAAGAGCTATTAAAGCAGCAAAGGCTGCACAGCCCCCAGCAGCAACTCGTGGAGTCCCAGATCCCCTCTCCGAGGCTAGTGAGTGACTCTGCCCCTCCAGTCTCCTGGGTCATACGGAGCACAAGCTCTCGGCGTACGCCGATAATGTGCTATTCCATCTCACGGACCCCCTGATCTCCTTGCCTAACCTGATGCGAGAGCTCCAACACTTTGGGACACTCTCTAACTTTAAAATGAACTACACAAAATCTGAGATACTCCCTATTCAGCTCCCACCCTCCCTGGCTAGCAGGTTTCAAACAGCCTTCCCATTCACCTGGGCTAAATCATCCCTAAAATATTTGGGCATTCTATTGACAGATAGATTTGATACCCTATATGCAGCCAATTATCCCCGCCCCCAGCCCCCCCCTCCCCAATAGAAATAGTGAAAAAAGACTTAGCTCACTGGACTAAGATAGCCTTCACCCGGTTATGGGAAATCAACATTGTAAAAATGAATATCCTCCCACAAATACTGTTTTACATGCAGATGATACCTGTGTCCTTGCCTAGAGGTTTTTTTGCCCAAATGTCCGGCATGATATCGAGCTTTGTCTGGAATAATCGGAGACCAAGAATTGCGCTTAGAGTGCTGAGCCACCCAAGAGAAGCAGGGGGCCTAGGCCTACCAGACATCCAGACGTATTATAAGGCTATTGTCCTACAGAGAATACTCAACTGGCACTTCCACACCCAATCCAAATGCTGGGTCTCCCTGGAGAAATACATGGCAGGCAGGAACCTGTCCTACACCCCGTGGCTGGCTCAGAAACACAGAGGGTTGTTGGACTTTGCCTCCCCATTGACAACTCAGGCTTTAGTAACCTGGGATCGCCTCAACACCAAACTGGCCCTGGCACCCCCTGTGTCCCAACTAGCCCCATTGGGGGGGTTTCTGTGATTCCCTCCTGGGGAACAGGTGGCTTTTTTTGGCCCCTGAGTGGATGATAGCAACGCCAGCTGTGGTAAACTTCTGCAGGACGGTATGTAGAGCTCTGCAGGTGTCAGGAAAGGTCTCCTCCACTGGTAATATCAATCATTTGGCGTGCAGTACTGAGGTCCACCAGCAGGTGTCTCCTGGCAGTTTGGAGCTGTCAGAAGAGCTTTTTCCTGCTGGTATTCTGTCACCTTTGGGCCGCAGTACTGGTGTCCACCAGCGGAGGAATCCTGGCAGTATGGAGCAGGTATTCCCCTCCTCAGACAGGTGTCACCTGACCTTAATTAGCAGCTGCACACTCATGTTGCCCTGGTATTGTCTTTGAGCTCTGACCTGCAGCCTGCATCCTGTTACTCTAATCCTGAAACCTGATTCCTGGAACCTGTTGATCCTGTTTCCTTTCTGTTACCTGAACCCTGGACCCTGAGCCTTGTACCTGACCCATCCCACCTGTGATCCATTCATCCACTCTTGTCCTGTTTGTTTCCCTTCCCAGCTACTGATCTCCTGTTTATGACCCCGGCCTGGCTTGACTACGATTCTGGTACTCCCTTTTGCTATATATGCTTTTTGGTTTATTATCAGTGTTTGGTTGTTTGGTTTGTTCACTCTGTATTGGTGGTGTGTTCACATGTATATGCATTTAGCTTAATAAACTTACTTTCACCTATTTATGGCTGGTCCACTCTGTCGCAGTCACAGTTCTGGTCACATCTGGTTTATGACAGCAGGATGGTAAATGTGCTCTACATTTACCCTTTGAGACACTACAGGATTGGTACGGGAGTTTCTCTATGGACTTTTGGCAACATAGGCAACTTCACAATTTTGCAAGACTCATAGACACTCCATACGAGATATCTTTACCCTTATGCCCTTTGAACGCCTCTTTATAGCAGAGGAACCGATGCCATATATGGTCTCCGAACGCTACCATCTGATTGGCTCTACCACTTCCGCAGTTAAACCCACATACATCAGGTCCTGGGAACGACACTTGGAGCTAGTTTTCACCTCTACCCAATTGTCCACCCTCTACCAATTTACCCGATCCAGCTCAATCTACTCCAAAACCCAGGAAACTAATTTGAGGTGAGTGAAATAAGGGAAGAGAGGACTGGATCGCCACCTACAGAGGAACTGGGACCGCTTCTTCAGCACTTGGTCAGATTGGATAACATATGTCTCTGACCCCGGGCAAGTATCCTCTAGCTTGGACGTGGTCCTACTGGAACTGGCAGAGCCATCCCTTAAGCGACGCTACAAGTGAGAATAGCGACCTAATGTAATTTAATTTAACTTAATTTAGCAACTTGAGGAGGAAGGGAAATTACCTTTTTTAGTTACCCACCTTATTTTGCTGTGGCAGCAGAGGCGAAGCGTGAGAGGTGAGGCTGGATGCGAGATTCCAGGTATGTTCCAGTTATTCATTCTTTCTTTTCCTGCTACCTATACTTTTTCTTACTTCTACCTCAACTTATCCTGGTCCCCTGACCAATGGTAGTGTATTTGTTTATACAGTATCTCACAAAAGTGAGTACACCCCTCACATTTTTGTAAATATTTTATTATATCTTTTCTATGTGACAACACTGAAGAAATGACACTTTGCTGCAATGTAAAGTAGTGAGTGTACAGCTTGTATAACAGTGTAAATTTGCTGACCCCTCAAAATAACTCAACACACAGCCATTAATGTCTAAACTGCTGGCAACAAAAGTGAGTACACCTCTAAGTGAAAATGTCCAAATTGGGCCCAAAGTGTCAATATTTTGTGTGGCCACCGTTATTTTTCAGCACTGCCTTAACCCTCTTGGGCATGGAGTTTACCAGAGCTTCACAGGTTGTCATTGGAGTCATCTTCCACTCCTCCATGATGACATCACAAAGCTGGTGGATGTTAGAGACCTTGCACTCCACCACCTTCCGTTTGAGGATGCCCCACAGATGCTCAATAGGGTTTAGGTCTGGAGACATGCTTGGCCAGTCCATCACCTTACCCTCAGCTTCTTTAGCAAGGCAGTGGTTGTCTTGGAGGTGTGTTTGGGGTTGTTATCATGTTGGAATACTGCCCTGCTGCCCAGTCTCCGAAGGGAGGGGATCATGCTCTGCTTCAGTATGTCACAGTACATGGTTCCCTCAATGAACTGTAGCTCCCCAGTGCCGGCAGCACCCATGAAGCCCCAGACCATGACACTCCCACCATCATGCTTGACTGTAGGCTAGACACACTTGTCTTTGTACTCCTCACCTGGTTGCCGCCACAATGCTTGACACCATCTGAACCAAATAAGTTTATCTTGGTCTCATCAGACCACAGGAATAGTTCCAGTAATCCATGTCCTTAGTCTGCTTGTCTTCAGCAAACTATTTGCGAGCTTTCTTGTGCATCATCTTTAGAAGAGGCTTCCTTCTGGGAGGAGAGCCATGCAGACCAATACAATGCAGCATGCGGCGTATGGTTTGAGCACTGACAGGCTGACTCCCCCACCCCTTTAACCTCTGCAGCAATGCTGGCAGCACTCATATGTCTATTTCCCAAAGACAACCTCTGGATATGATGCTGAGCACGTGCACTCAGCTTCTTTGGTCAACCATGGCGAGGCCTGATTTGAGTGGAACCTGTCCTGTTAAACCGCTGTATGGTCTTAGCCACTGTGCTGCAGCTCAGTTTCAGGGTCTTGGCAATCTTCTTATAGCCTATGCCATCTTTAAGTAGAGCAAAAATTCTTTTTTCCAGATCCTCGGAGAGTTATTTGCCATGAGGTGCCATGTTGAACTTCCAGTGACCAGTATGAGAGAGTGAGAGCGATAACACCAAATTTAACACACCTGCTCCCCATTGACACCTGAGACCTTGTAACACTAACAAGTCACATGACATTGGGGAGGGAAAATAGCTAATTGGGCCCAATTTGGACATTTTCATTTAGGGGTGTACTCACTTTTGTTGTCAACGGTTTAGACATTAATGGCTGTGTGTTGAGTTATTTTGAGGGACAGCAAATTTACACTGTTATACAAGCTGTACACTACTACTTTACATTTCAGCAAAGTATAATTTCTTCAGTGTTGTCACATAAAAAGATATAATAAAATATTTACAAAAATGTCAGGGGTGTACTCACTTTTCTGATATACTGTATATCGGTAGTGAGTGGGGAGTGGACGTGCCGGCTAGACCGACAGGCTGGAGAGTTTGTTACTATGAGACAGCCCAGCTCACATAGTTTTGCCACCATGGAGCAGAGACTTTAACTAGGGGTGACCATGACATGGGTGGTGTGCAGGGAGAGATCAGTTGGAGGCCTATAGTTGCCCCCCTCCCTTGCGCTCCGCCCAGGAGACCCATCCCTAAATCTTCATAACACATTATAATCTACTTGCTGTCTGAAGGGCTGGTTAGTCCGCTCCTGTACTACAACTCCTCTTCAGGGGGCAAATAAATGAATAAATGTACACAATGGGACCGTTGGAGCTCCCCTCAACCTCTGTGAGGGGGGGGGGTCCCGCCGCCGCCCTGTTACATGATTGTAAGCCTTCCACACTCCTAGTTGGATTACCTATTCTAATTCTGTTGTTTGTTTTACATGTTGTATACTTTGAAATATATGACTTGTGCAACATTTGATGCTTATGTCAATGGCTCTGCTCACTGAGATGTACTGCCTTGTCTTTCACAAATAAAGATTTTACAAAAATAATATTTAGTTGAAGATATAAACTTTATTGTACTTTGTATATGTGCCTCCAAAAAAGGCAGGTACAGTCAATCGATAGTAGGCATGTTTCCTTACCTCTCTTGGTAACCCTAGAATATCACATGATTTGTGTCGCCCATTGATCTAGTTATCTGAGGTTTTATTACCCTTCCTCTACCTGAACCTGTAAATTTATTGAACATCCTATGCTATATAATGAGTTGTCTACCTACAGTATACAGGCAACTATATACAGTTTCCTATTAAATCAATCAGACAGAGCTTTACATATAGCTAGCAATATATAGATATGGAAAAAAGATCTCTTGCACAATCTATATATAAGTTGCAAGCATCAAGTGAAAAAACACCTAAATTAATAAATAAATAAAGTATGCTGCACTAGTATAATCAACTGTGCTGAATTACGCCATAAATCACAAGTGCTATTTAACATATTCTGCACCATCTTGTGATAATCAATACAATGTGTGCCAAACAGATGAAGACATCAAAATATGTGTTTTGAACAATAAAAAGGGTTAAAAAAAGGTGCCCATAAATAAAAGTCCTTTAAAACTCCCACAAATCATGAACTTCCACAAGTGAAAAACTATTTTTCTGTTTAGGTGCAACACCTCCATCACCTCTTATGGGTATGTTGTCATCTTTTCCTAATGACCTCTGTAGCGGGCACCTACATTTAGGTAAGTGACCTTTCTTGGTAGTTTACTATGTCAGGTAAATTTAGACAGGCTTGTGCTATTATAGCAGGCCTGTTTTTGTTCATTTATCATTTGAGTGGCAGGTAGTTTGTATGCTAGTCTCGGCCAATCATTAATTTGCTTGGTAATGCCCGGGACTCTCATATAAAAGCCGGGTCACATGGTAGAGAGGGAGCTTCCTGTTCGAGCGTGGAGAAGTGAGCCTGGTTCCCGGAGGGGAGAGGTTTCCCCCTCCGGGGAGCCAACGGAGCTCCCCCCTTGCGAGAAGGGTGGGGAACTGGTCTCCATGGAGGAAGACACGACATCTTACAGCATGTAGTCGCTGGTATCGTTGGCCGCCCTTGCGGGGAAGGGAGCGGGCCATAAAGGAGAAAAAGGAACTAAGAATCATTGCGGGAGAAGTAGCAACAAAGCGGAAGGAAACTGGGCGATCGATCGTTTATGAGTGGCACATGGACTATTGATCATGTGAGTGAAAGCCCAAGGGAAGGGTACTACCAGAGGAAGAGGGATGTTGGTACGCAAGTCAGTGAGACAGGCGGTGATGGCCTGTGACTTTGGGTTCAGCAATGCCCCGGGATTCCAATCAGTCAGGCGGGAGAAGTTATTCAGAGTGACTCTTTCTCGGCTCAACTTGGAAGTACCATGCAGATGGGAAATAGTGGTAAAAAGGTACTGGTGAAGCTGCAAGCACACATATAGAGATTGGGTTCATTTCTTTATGGAAGCGGCAATCTGTTTACTTTTATGTAAGTGTTTTTAATTGCTTTTACATCTTAATAAATCTTTGATACTGAATGAGGCGCTTTCTCTTTTGGATTTTTATGTACGTATGGAGAGCTGACTTCACTCTACAGGAAGCTGCCCTTGGTATCACAGCTGCATAGACTTCCCTGGCTCCCACATTTACCCTTATTACGGATCATCTACACATCATAGACTTTTTCCCTCTATGGATTATTATTGTTTTCATTTATAGAGAGAGTGATCCATTCATACATCTTGGACCTATTTTTCTGTTATATCCTCCGACTTTAGCGCTGTTACATTATCATTTATTTATGACATATAGAGATAGGGACTGTTCTTAAAAAGTCATGCAGATGAAGAGGTTATTCAGAGTGATGCCGCGTACACACGGTCGGACTTTTCGTCTACAAAAGTCCAACGGACGCTGACGGACTAAAGCTGGCTGGTAATCCGGACTTTCAACTGACTTTTTTAGCCTCAAATCCGACGGACTTTAGATTTGAAGCATGCTTCAAATCTTTACGTCGTAACTACGACGGACCCCGAAGTCCGCTCGTCTGTATGCTAGTCCGACGGACAAAAAAACGACGCATGCTCATAAGCAAAAACTAAACGGAAGCACTCGGTCTAGTAAAACTAGTGTTCGTATTGTAGGTAGCACATTCATCACGCTGCAAAATCTGTGATCGTTGAATGCAGCGCATTTTATTTCTTCTTTACGAAGGCTCTATAAAGAACGAAGGTGTTTTGCTGTTCATAATCAGAGTTCTCCCAAACTGATTTCTGGATTCTTTTTCTCTTTGATCTCATGAATGATATAGTATGCATTTTAAAAACAATGTTTCCATACTAATAATACTTTTTCCCCTTTTTTTTTTTTAGGTTTGTAAAGTTACCACAAAGAACCCATTATTCTGTTTTTTTTTTTTATAGTGATTATTTTTTAGTTTTTAGATAAAGTTAACCCAAAGCACCGTTTTTGGTTACGTAAATTTTTTGATTTTCAAGACTTACCACTTGAACATTATTAACATTAGTAATGTATTTTTGGTGTGTTTTTTTTCAAACTCAATGAGATTGTTGTCCCTTGTTAATTTAACATTGTGTGTAAAATCAATGATTTCAAAGAAAAAACATAAAGTCTTTTGCTAAACTCAAAAAATGATCCATTTATTCATGGTCAAAATAAAATAAAGAGGAAGTCAACGCTGGAAAAAGTCGGTGTACCAGAAAATTGGGATCTTGCGGAGTCCATATAAGAGGGAGCACAATCTGGTCCAAGAATCCCAGAGATCAACAGCACCAGCAGATGATCTAGATGTCCCCAGACTGTGGTCCTACAACAGCCTGCGTCTTCTGTCAGACCAGACTGAACCCAGGTCATCATTTTCTTCTCTTCCCTGCAGCCTTTCCTCCACGCTGCCCTGCAGCCTTCCCTGTAGCCTTCTTTTGAGGCTGTGGCTCTGGTGTTTCAGTTGTGGCAGGAGGAGGAGGAGGAGGAGGAGGAGGAGGAGGAGGAGGAGGAGGGGGGGCTGCCTCATGTAGTTGGGTGTTTTGTGTTAGCGTGCCCTGCAGCCCCTTATGGATTGTTTCCCCAAATAGGCGCTCACAAATGAGGCGCTGCTCCCTATTCATCTGAAGAAGCCTGCTGGCTAAGTAGCAGCCATAGGATTCTTCCGCTTCGGGGGGGCTCCTTAAAAAACGGGTGGCCTCTTGCATGAGGCGCAGGGATGCGTCCTGTGTGACCATCCCCTTCCTGGCCCTTTTTTTGGGAAGGTGGAGGGGAGGCACTTGGGATTCGGTCAGGCTCCTACTGGGCCCAGCCACCTCACTTGGCCCAGCCACCTCACTTGGCCCAGCCACCTCACTGGGAGCAGCCACCTCACTGGGAGCAGCCACCTCCTGCCTGACACTGGGCCCAGCCTCCTCCAGGATGATGGTGAATCCGGCCTCCTCCAGGCTGTCCATGGGCCTGGTCTCCTCCTGCCTGCCACTTTCCCCACATTCCTCCTGGATGGACTCATCCTGTGTATAAAAAAAGGACAATAGTTTGAGTATATTTTTTTGGGTTCATCAATGACACACAGTTTGCTTCTCATGAATAGCAAATTCAATGTGAATACTTCTCTTTAATAAAAGAGTCTAATCAGACACCCTAATTATTTCAAGCAGGTGCCAAACATATTTAGCCACTACTGTCAATTGATATGTATACACAATTTTGAGTGCCAAATTATTTTAGACAATTATAACATCCAGTTAACATCATTAATATTAGTACAGTAAATATTTGTTAAAATAATTTACCTGACTCCAGATGGTCATATCTGGTTCATCCAGGATGGAAGACCCAGCTTGCTCCTCATCAGCCTCTGCTGGGGTGGAGGGAAGGGTGGAGGGAAGGGTTGAAAGTGATGGCCTGGCTTCATTCTGGTCATCCAGAAAACGGAGTTGATTATAGTACCACAGCCTGGGTACATAAACATCATCTGCTGATGCTCCTGATCTCCTTGATTCCTGGATCTTCTTATGCTCCCTCTTATACATGTTCCTCAAGACCCCAATTTTCTTGAGCAATGTCTCCATTGTTGCTTCCGGGATGGTCGCCTGGACAAAGGCCAGAAGTCTCTCCAGCGTTGACTTCCTCACATGCTTAGCATAATACTGAGGGTGTTTCACCTCCCACAAATTCCTCATCTCTCGATATTTGGAAATAAAAGATGTAAGGAACTCTGGATCCTTAAATAGGGGATTCATTATATCTGGAAAAGATGAAGTCACAAGACAAAAAACACTTTTATTATAGGTTTCGGCTAACCCCTCATCATCTTCTCCCTATGTAGGCCTCATCAATCTATCAAGCCATATAGGCCGCTTGCTACAAAGTCATGACCATAAAAACTAAAAAAAAAAAATATCTAAAATTACCTTCGTTTTGTAACGTCCAGGTCCACTATCACCTACCACAGAACGTACGTACGACACGTGCGGAAGGGCCCTCTTTATACACTACGCATGTGTGAAACTCCGCCTGCGTCGCCCGCCCCTGACGTTCGAAATTAACTCATGTTCTCCGCCCCCTAATTCGACGCACAGAACGTACGTACGACACGTGCGGAAGGGCCCTCTTTATACACTACGCATGTGTGAAACTCCGCCTGCGTCGCCCGCCCCTGACGTTCGAAATTAACTCATGTTCTCCGCCCCCTAATTCGACGCACAGAACGTACGTACGACACGTGCGGAAGGGCCCTCTTTATACACTACGCAT